>NC_079221.1:27735385-28035385 GCF_029633865.1 Lampris incognitus | reverse complement strand
GTTTCTAGGACAGCGCGATGAATGTTGCAAAGGAAATGACACGACCAACACACATCATCAATAGTGGACAACCGAACATGACGTGCGCCATGACACGCAAATGACGAGCCGTCTTCTTGACGCCTCATGGTCATTTTAAGTAGCTCTTATCATAACTTTTTTTTTGTGCAATTGATTGAAAACTCATTTTAATGCAAATATGTGCAATTTTAGGAGCATTCAGGGAGCAGCAGGTCTATATCTTCTTTTTATTTTTCCTCTCACAAAGTTATTTAACTTAGAAAATCCAAAACCATCAAAATGACGGCCTTGGTCGTTCCAGTGTTAACCGTGCCTATGTCTACCTGGATAAGCCAGCAAGCACTGCGAGGGTCATGTTCTTTGACTTCTGTAGTGCCTTCAACACCATCCAGCCGTCTCTATTGGGTGAGAAGCTGACAGCAATGCAGGTAGATGCCCCCCTTGTGTCCTGGATTATTGACTACCTTATTGGTAGACCACAGTATGTGTGCTTGCATACTGTATGTCAGACAGAGTGGTCAGCAACACTGGGGCTCTGCAGGGGACAGTCCTGTCTTCCTTCCTTTTCACCCTCTACACCATGTATTCTGCCACCCCTATACGCCCTGCATAAGCTGGCAGATAGACAACTCCTCCAGTCACCACGCTGAAGAGGGTGCTTAGTTCCATTCCGTTCAGTGGTTGACTGGAAGTAGGGTAAAACTACAAGAGAGACAAGAAAATAAGTATATAAAGTTCAATACCTCAATAAAAATGACTGAAATAATATTTGAGTTTCAAGTGTGTTACTGCTGTGCAATTTTTAGCATACACTTTATTATTGACCAACTAAGGTGAGTATTTTGGCTAAACTGATGACAATGGATTATCACATCCAACTAATTCGCTAAAGTTAGCATTCGCTAATAACCGCACATGTAATATGAACTCATACAATAAAATATGAAATATTACATCAAGCCAAACTAATATGACTTAAGACTTGTGTTAAGAAAACTAACCTACCGACAGTTCATCCAAAATCATGAAATGTATCCATCCATCCACTATCTTGACCACTTATCCTGCTGTCAGGGTCACAGGGATGCTGGAGCCTATTCCAGCAGTCATTGGACAGGCCGCCAGGCCATCACAGGGCCAACACACACACATTCATTCCTAGGGACAATTTAGTACGGCCAGTTCACCTGACTTAATCTCTTTGGACTGTGGGAGGAAACCGGAGCCCCCCAGAGGAAACCCACGCAGACACAGGGAGAATATGCAAACTCCACACAGAATGACCCGGGATGACCCACCGAGGTTGGACTACCCCGGGGCTCGAACCCAGGACCTTCTTCCTGTGAGGCGACTGCGCTAACCACTGCGCCACCGTGCCGCCTGCATGAAATGTATGTAGAGGAATATCGATATCGTGAACAAAATGTCTCGAGGCTTTTTCCAAGTTTTCTGTTAACTAATATACACTTCCTGTACTGTCAATATTGTATTGATGACATCAGTGAACAGAAAACTCTTTTAAAGAGATGGTACACATTAACTATACTGACAGCACACTCCCTGCCTGGTAGCCTAGGATACTACTACCTTTGCCTGTAACAACCCAAATAAAGAAAAGCTGACCTATCATTCCTCTGCGGGAAGGAGTGTCAGTACTTGAGTTATAGCTCTTAGGAAAAACTTCATCCCTTCTTTATCCACAACCTTGATTTCCACCTTACGGATTTTTCTGTCATCACTCGGGAATACTTTGCTGATGTGCCCTAATGGCCTGCCGTTCCTTTTGGACTGAGAGTCTTTTGTAAGCACTACAGTCCCTTCTGCGATGTTCTCCTTGGTAGCCTGCCACTTTCTTCTGGGTTGAAGCGTAGACAGGTATTGTTTCTGCCACCTGTCCCAAAAGGTGCTTGCCAAGCTCTGCCCCCGTTTCCATCGGTGCCTGTAGAGGTGAGTACCATCAAACTTGCCTGGAGGAACAGGACATGGACCAGACCTCTGTGTAGGTAGAGTTGTAGGTGTCATAATGAAAGGGTCCTCTGGATCTGTGGAGACAGGCATCAGAGGCCTGGGATTCACAATGGCAGTCACCTCGGCCATTAATGTGGTAAGCACTTCGTGAGTAATTCTTAAGAATCCCATTCGAAGCATCATAGAGTCCAGACTTTTACAGGTAATGCTAATCATCCGCTCCCACGCACCCCCCATATGTGAGGCATGGGGCGGGTTAAAGATCCATGCTCTGTGAGAAACTTAAGACACTTTTCTCGTACAAGTTGGAGGGGGTGTTCAACTCCGCATGCTCCTACAAAATTGGCTCCTCGATCGGAACGTATCTGCTTCACTTGACCACGAATGGCGATAAAGCGTCTCATGGCGTTTATGAAGCAAGACGTGTCCGTACTCTATGATCTCAATGTGGATTGCTCTGATGCTTAGGCAGGTGAATAGCACTGCTCATCTCTTATTGTTGGCATGGCCTCCCCTGGTGCGCCGGGTAGAGATGGTCCAGGGCCCAAACACATCAAGTCCCACATATGTAAATGGAGGTTCAGTGCTGACTCTGCCCATGGATGTCTGCCATTTTCTGCACTCACATCTGCCACGAAGCCTTCGGCATGTAACACATCTGAAGATGAGGGAGCATACGGATCTTTTAGCTCCCACAATCCAGTAACCTGCCATGCATACAGCACTTTCAGTTAAATGCCGCCCCTGATGGTGAGACTGCTCATGATAACGTCTCAGAATGAACACTGCAACGTGATGTCATCCAGGGATTATGATGGGATTCTTCTCATTATGTCCAATGTTTGCTTGAGAACTGTCAGCAGGCCATCCTCTCCTATGACAGGATTCAGGGCAAGTAGGGGGCAATCTTGTGGGAGGCTCTCACCATTTCTAATGCACCAGGTCTAGTACTCTCAGGCCACTGGCATGAACTTCTGTAGGGAAATCACTCATGACTTCTTTACAGTGTGAGGTGAGCTCGTGGAGCCTTAAGTTAGAACAACCCAGCATCTTTTGTGTTGTTTTGAGGAGGTCGATGGCAGCTGCAGCGGTTACTAATGACTTTAAGACATCGTCAACATAGAAATCTCTCTCCACAAATTCTCGGGCATCTTCTCTATACTCTGCCTCACCCTCTCTTGCCGCTTGTCTGAGACCATAAATCACAACAGCGGGAGAGGGCTGTTGCTAAAAACATGGAACTTTCATCCTAAACTCTATGACAATCTTGCTTTCGTCATTATCCTGATACCAGAAGAATCGGAGGAAGTTTCTGTCTTGTGGTCGGACAACAAAGCAGTGGAACATCTGCTGTATGTCTGTAGTAATAGCCACTGCTACTTTGCTGAAAATGACTATAAAATTAAGTAATAGCCACTGCTGCTTTCCTAAAAATGACTATGAAATGATATTAGTTTTAAGTGTGTTACTGTTACGCAATTTCTAGCATACACTATTATTGACCAAGTACAGTGTGTATTTTGGCTAAACTAATGACAACAGATTATCACATCCAACTAATTCGCTGGTGTTAGCATTCACTGATAACAGCACATGTAATATGAACTCATACAATAAATTACGAAATATTACATCAAGCCAAACTAATATGACTAACAAGTATGACTTAAGACTTATGTTAAGAAAACTAACATACCGACAGTGCATCCAAACACATGAAATGTATGTAGAGGTATATCAATATCGTGAACAAAACGTCTCAAGCCTTTTTCCAAGTTTTCTGTTAACTAATACACTTCCTATACTGTCGATATGGTATTGATGACGCCATCAGTAAACAAAAGACTCTTAAAGAGACAGTACACCTGAACTATACTGACAGCAAACCCCAGACTTCAACTGCCACAAAGAGTCCTGCCATCTTAAGAAGTTCTCTGATGACTCTGATGCTGTTGTCGCATGCATCAGTAAGGGGCAAGGAGGCTGAGTACAGGGCTGTGGTTGGAAACTTTGTCACATGGTGTGAGTGGAACCATCTGCAGTTCAACGTGACTAAGACAAAGGAGCTGATTGTTGATCTGAGGAGGGACATGACACCAGTGACCCGTTTCCATCCAGGGGGTCAGTATGGACAACTGTGGAATACTGCAAGTACCTGTTGGTGTATTTAGACAATAAACTGGACTAGGCTAAGAACACTGATGCCCTCTACAAGAACTGACAAAGCGGTCTCTACTTTTTGAGGAGACTGAGGTTCTTCAGAATCTGCCAGCCAATGTTCAGGATGTGGTATGAGTATGCTCTCCTGTTTGCTGTTGTGTGTTGGAGCAGCAGGTTGAGGGTAGCGTATGCATACAGGCTCAATAAAGTGATCCGCAAGACCGGTGACGTTGTGGGGGTGGAACTGAATTCTCTGGCAGTGGTTTCTGAAAGGAGCACGCTGTTGAAGTTAATGTGCCATCATGGACAATGTCCCCCATTCACTCCATGACAGGCTAAACAGGCACAGGAGTACTTTTAGTAATACCAACGATGTCACTAAAGTTACACGATTGGTCGGCTGGCCACCCTTAACAACGGCCAATGTCTTTTCAGTGATCATGTTACGGCTTAATTCCACGTGCACAGCTGCCTTGCGTTCCTCTGGAGCTAATCACAGCCATACTAGACAGTGCTTGTGATTTTGCCAGACGCACCACAGCATGTATCAGAAGCAGGTCTCTGCTCTGCGCTGCTAAAAAATTGCGTCTAGTCTATTTTTGACAAAAGCCACATCAAGCTGTACAAAGCAGATCGAGCCGGACAGGAATTGGATACAGGAACGGTCAAGTTTCAAAATAAAACACCCTGTGCAGAGTGCAGATTCCTGATCGTATATCACATCACTACATCAACATTACATCATAACCTGTGGCACCATGCCAGAAGTCAGAAGTAGGAAATAAACAAACACAATTAAAATAGACAAAAACAAAACCATTTAACTATTAATTCTGCTTACTCATGGTAGAATCAGAAAAATCAAGAAAAAATGACCAAGTCAACAAAATCGGACAGGCAAAACTCTCCGTTTCTGAAACGCTCTCGGTGGGGTATGAAGCAGAACAAAACTGCGTTGCAGACACGATGTCATAGAGCCATGCCCGGTGGAATCAAGGCATTAGATGACTGAGTGAAAAAGTTACACGATTTGGCTGCTGGATCAGGTGACCAACGACATCACTTAAGTTACACGATTGGTCAGCTGACCAATGACATCACTGGCAAACAGAACTATGGTATGAACGTAGCTTAACCATGTCATGTGTTATACTACTTTCGTATACTTTAACAAATATTACTGGGACCACTACAGAAAATTGCAGATGAACATTTGATATCCAGGAATTCACATTGTAGACACTACCACTGACTATCCCTCTAAAAAATTGGCCACAGTTTCGAACATGGACCATACACAATCCAGCCATATACTAGGTTTTGTCCTAGTCTTGTTTACATCACAAAAACCTACCGATTTAACGGGTTTGTAGACTTTTTATATGCACTGTATACCAGCTGTTTCACAACATTGTTGAAAGATTTATCGGCTCGTTAGTTATGCTTTTTAATTGTTCATTCATTCATGTCCTATTCAACATAAGCACTGGAACAAGATCGTACAACTTTCTGCAAATATAAATCAGCTGTATCGACAATGTTATTAGTGGCATTTCCTTTGTCGTATACCCTCTGGAAATTCCATCTTAGAGATAGGGTGAGGAGCTCGAACGTCTGGAGGGAGCTCAGAGTAAAGCCGCTGCTCCTTCGCATCGAAAGGAGCCAGTTGAGGTGGTTCAGGCATCTGATTAGGATGCCTCTTGGGCACCTTCCTTTGGAGGTTTACCGGGCATGGCCAACTGGGAGGAGACCCCGGGGTAGACCCAGAACCTACCGGAGGGGGGCTACATGTCCAATCTGGCCTGGGAATGCCTTGGGATCCCCCAGGAAGAGCTAGAGGGCGTTGCTGGGGAGAGGGACGTCTGGAGTGCCCTACTTAGCTTGCTGCCACCGCGACCTGACCCCCAGAGAAGCGGCTGAAGATGAATGAATGAATGTTAGGGTTAATACTCCTGTCTGTACCCCTGACTGAGGTATGGCAAAATGAACTGGAATTGGTCCCCAGGCGCTGCATGGCGGCTGCCCAAGGATGGGTTAAATGCAGAGAAAGAATTACCCCACATATTAATAAATTTGTAAAAAAAAAAAAATTTAAAAATTCACCTACGGTGACGAGCATGCTCCCAACTTTATTTAATCCAAGGTCTAAGAGTACAGTGTCATTCTTGGTTTGAGGCCTGACCTTACTGTTTTAATAAGAGCACCAGGCATTATACCAGTGTTCCTTTTTGTTACGTTCTCTTATACAAGGCTTAATATCACATTGTCACTATCCCAATTAGTTTAGTGGTTATGATGGGAACCAATACAAGATTTGACCGTTTGTTAACAGGCGTATATGTATGGGCATGCATTTGTGCTTGCCTGTCTGTAAACAGGTTTTCCAGGGGTCAGAAAAGTAGAGGTTCAGTATATGGACTTTGGCAACAAGCAG
Organism: Lampris incognitus; assembly: GCF_029633865.1. Lineage (NCBI taxonomy): Eukaryota > Metazoa > Chordata > Actinopteri > Lampriformes > Lampridae > Lampris > Lampris incognitus. The sequence goes on along the minus strand of NC_079221.1, from coordinate 28,028,802 downwards.
ATCCTGTCCTTCCGTGACCTGAGGAAGATCAAGGATGAATTCTTTGACCTCCCTGCTAAGGTGAGAGCAAACCTAACCGTTTTATCCCTCATAGATTAAATGATTGATTGGTTGACTATAAATTTGTATTTTGTGGCTGGAAAATACAGAACCAAACAGAAGTAAAAGCAATGTTTTTATCCCTCAGATAGATAAAAGGATTGATTGGTTGACTGATTGATTGGTTTTTGTACTTGGAAAATACAGAAGCAAATGAGCAATTTCAGTAAATCATTTGATTTTGAGCATAACTGGGGAGACCTAATTGATATATGGGTCTGTTTTCCAAGTCCTCTTTTAATCTTCCCCCCAACTAAAATGTTCCTAAACATGAAAATTAATGAATTAGTCTTGACTTCAGAGTGGGGGGAATTTCTGTAGTTGAGCCTGACTGCTGACCTTCCTGTGGTCAAAGAAATTTAAAAAAGAAAAATAGAGAGAGAGAGAGAATTTTCAAATTAGATCAATAAACTAATGCATAGCTATTCATCATCATAACGTGAGGCTTGTGCAGTAATTAACTGGTCAGACAGGTTCCTGTCCACTAGGTCATAAGGAATATGGACAAAGCAGTGTCAGTCAGGAAACTCCTGAGCAAAGAGCCATTAGCCACGTTTTCACGGTACACCAATTGTACTCCAGTCTGTGCTGCTCATCAGCCCCTCTGCTCTGCTGCTTATTGTGCTGGCTTGTCTGCTGCTTACCCACCTCCACTCCACCTGCCACCTGTTGCCTACTGTGTGGGAGATTGTGCTTAATATTTTGATAAATATCGTGCATTCTCGGTTCAGTCAGTACATACAAGCAGATCTGTTCGTCGTCAAAGCTAAATATCGTATCACCGCTCTAATGGAAACCAAAAAAAAATCTTTTTTTTTTTTCCTTCCACATTTTTCCTTAAGTTGACTCGACCAAACTGTCATTAAGCTAACCGAATGTGTCTCCTCTCTCTACTCAAGGCCATTCGGTGCTGCCTATCAGATTTGTCTCTGCAGCAAGGAGAAACCTGGAGTGATTCCTGCACCGACCGATTTATCAGCCTAGCTCACCAAAAACTGGTCATTGTTGTTGCCACAGGTACTGTGTTTGTGTGTGCGTGTGCGTGTGTGTAGATGGACCTTCGGATACAGACAGGTTTACAAGCGATGCACATCTTGGTTTGATATACGTTGGTCTGATATACCTAGCTAGATATTATATCAATCTAATAGTGATATGATATGAGACTAGATATCATCTGGGATTTTGGATATCAATATCTTGATTTAACTTAAATGTTGTCATTCTGCGGTCTTCAAACTTGCATTACAGTAAAGTGATAACATTTTCTTATTAGACTTATTAACTGAGTGAAATGAACAGTGAATGTCTACCAATTTAGTCATCATATCCGCATTACTAATCATCTCTCAATTTTTATGCCTCCGCACGGTGATAGCCATGGCCAAATAGATGTTTTCGAATCCCATTCTTGTGAACGAGATATCTCAGGTACCCGGCACAAACATCCACTTGGACTCAAGGATGAACTGATCAGAATTTGGTGGTCAAAGATCAAGGTCACTGTGACCTCAGAACTCGAGTTCATACGCGAAGTATAACAAAGTTTCACATAAATGTCGAATATGATAAAAGATGAAGTGATGACATTATAAAGGTCAACTATAGTGTGACATCATAATGTTCTGCAAAAACTCTTTTCCAGTCATTATTTAATGCCATAACTCGGGAACAGAAGGGGAGATTGTGAACATGTTTCACATTTGGTGGGATACTGAATTGGTGACACTACTCTCGGTTGCCCACTTTGAAACTGGTGATTGTATAGACCTCCTGTGCCGCTATGTTGAAGATGTGTGTGAAGCGTCCACGTTTTAGAATTTGTAGCTTCTTTGCAGCAACATCCATATCTGAAGTATTGTCTACTTTCATGGCTACAACTTCGTGTTTTATCGGAATCAGCTTTATTGGCTAAGCATGTTAACACACGGATTTTGTTTCTCACAATAAACTTACACACTAATAGACATAAAGCCAAATAAGAACAGCAACGCTGAGGCAAGGGGAAAGACAATGAATAACAAGCTAGACAACAACAAAAGGAATGGTTTTCCAAATACATTTGACTAGGGAAGTTTGCTTACCACTGTAGCTGAGAAAACAATCTTGCAATGAATGGGTGCAGAGCCTGGGCTGAAATACTGGGGAGGTTCGTCCGCGGTGGTGTAGCAGTCTAAGCATCGGCTTTGTGTCGATGCAGTTGCTCACTGGGGACCGGGGTTCGCGCCCCAGTCTCGTCAGGTCCGACTATGGCCGGATTCGATGAAGCGGCAATAATTGGCAACGCTGTCTTCGGGAGGGGGGTGGAGTCGGCTTGTGTTCGTCACATGAATGCATCTCTGTGTGTGTTGGAAAAAGCAGTGGTTCAGCCTGGATTCGCCTTGTCATGAAAGTGGGGAGGCGTCTCCTTCGAGACTGCCAGCCGGAGAGATGCAGTTGGCGAACGCATGCAGTACGAGGGTGGGTGTTTGAACTGAAAAAATAGGGATCGATTGGCCACTAAATTGGGAGAAATCAGAAGTAAATGTATAAAAAAAAAAAGAAATACTGGAGAGGTGATGAGCTGATTGAAGGCAGGTGTTGCATGAGCTGAGTCACTTTGTTCATAGAACAGCAACCCAAATCGCATCATGGTCACTGTAATTAGGAAGCAGTTTGCATACACGGATTTTGTTGGTTGCTATACACATTAAGTCTATTAAGGTATTTTTGTATAGCCCAATATCACAAATTACAGATTTGCAGTGGGCATAACAGCAACACAACATCCTGTCCTTAGACCCTCTCATCAGACAACAGGGAGAACAAATAGGAAACCTCAGGGAGAGCAGCAGAGGAGAGATCTCTCCCACGACGGACAGCGTGCAATAGATGTTCTGTTTACACAATTTACACAATACAACATTGAAAGAGGATAACAGAATTATAATGGACTTATAATTTTTTATATTTTTAATTTGATTTAATTTTTTTTTTTTTTTGGTTATACATTTATTTCTGATTTTTCCCTTTTTTCTCCCACTGCTTTTTCCGACACAGCCAGAGATGCATTCATGTGACAAACAAGCCGACTCCGCCCCCCTCCCGAAGACAGCGTTGCCAATATTGCTGCTTCATCGAGTCCGGCCATAGTCAGATCTGACAAGATCGGGGCACTAACCCCGGTCCCCAGTGGGCAACTGCATCAACACAAAGCCGATGCTTAGACCGCTACACCACCGCGGACCCATACTTATAAAATTTATGAGGAATATGATGCGCAGGATGCCAAGCAGTGTCCAAAAGCCATCGGGACAGTCCAGGACCCAAGCCACGCGACCAGCATCATTATGTAAAAAATGTAAACAAAATTATATGGATTTATAAAAATAAAATGTGATGAGGGGCATGGCAGGCAGCGTCCAAGTGGCGACCACCATCACCATGGAGACCTGGGAGGAGAACGGACTGCACATGCACACAAAGGAGACTCACATGACACCATTCACACACAGAAAAAGACAAAGGAGAAGACATCATTCAGAGAGAGAGAAAAGAACTGAGAGAAGAAAAAAGTTTGCAATAGTCATTAGTCATAATCTATACTCTAATCTTTTCAGCAGAACAGTGGTTGGTAAATTCATTGAGACATAAAACCAACCCGCCATGGAGTATAGGTTGTGAAGCACTCAGCTTAAAGACAACTATTTGTAAGCTAAGGCAAAAAGATGAGATTTAAGTTTGGATTTAAAGGACTCAACAGACTCTGATTGGCTGATGGCAGCAGGCAGGTTGTTCCACAAGAACGAAGCCCGATAGGAAAAGGCCCTGCCACCAGCTGACTTCTTTTTAACTTTGGGCACACACAGGAGCCCTGTATTTTGAGAGCAAAGAGCTCGAGGTGGAATGTACGGTTTAAGGAGATCAGACAGGTTAGATGGGGCTAGCCCATTTAGGATTTTATAAGTCAGCAGAAGCACCTTTTATTCTGATCTAACATGGATAGGAAGCCAATGAAGGGAGGCAAGAATTGGTGTAATATGGTCAAATTTCCTAGATTTAGTTAGGATTCTAGCAGCAGAATTCTGAACCATCTGAAGACTTTTGTACTAGAATGTGGCAGACCTGAAAACGGAACATTACAGTAATCGAGTCTGGATGAAACAAATGCATGTATTAGAGTCTCTGCATCAGCCATGGAGAGAAGACCAAATTTTAGCTATGTTATGTAAGTGAAAAAGGCAGTCTTGGTGATTTCTTTAATATGCTTATCAAAGGAAAGGCCGCGATCAAACGTAACACCAAGACTTTTGGCTGCCACACTTTGTTAAACCACAGAGTTGCCGATTGTTATCTTTACTTGATCAAATTGGTGTCTGTGTCTAGCAGGGCCAATGACCAGCATCTCGGTTTTATCCGAATTTAAAAGCAGAAAATTAAGTGACATCCAGTTTTTCACAGTAGCCAAGCAGGCCTCTAAGTTAGTCATTTGAGTATGATCATCAGCCCTTAAAGGCACATACAGCTGAGTATCATCAGCGTAGCAGTGGAAATTTATTCCATAACTGCGTATAATTTGGCCAAGAGGTGTAATGTAAAGAGAGAAAAGTAGAGAGCTAAAAACTGAGCCCTGAGGCACACCATATTTAACGTCAGAAAATTTTGATATGATATTACTATAGCAGACACAATGTGTTCTTCCAGATAAGTAGGACTTAAGCCAAGAGAGAGCTACGCCAGAGACACCAAAATTACAATTTAATCTTGCGAATAGTATACAGTGATTAATGGTGTCAAAGGCTGCGCTGACGTCCAGAAGTAGAAGTAGAGAAGTGGAATCAGTGTCGATAGCTAGTAAAAGATCGTTCACCACTCTGGTCAGAGTAGTTTCAGTGGAACCATTTTTATGTGTTGTGAATTTCGCATGCTGTTGAAAGCCGTGTCTTTTCCATTATTTCCTGGCCGAGCGCACAATGGTGCTCAGTGAGGAGGTCAAGGTTGAAGTCACCAACAGTCATCGATGACCTTCCAGTTGCACTGATGACCTGTACTAAGTTGTTAACACTAGAACGACCGGGATTTCACGCCTACCTAAAACGACCATGGGCGGTCAAAATTACCAGTGGTTTTTAAACTCTATATTCTGTCAAGATAAATACCCAGTTGCAATATTAATGCATTCCATGTGTTAGTAGTATGTCTGTTAGGAAACGATGGATACCAAAATTAACATTTTAACAACTATAGCACTATTTTTAAACAGTTTAAACTTCAGTGAAACATGGTCGAACTTGAATAGCAAAATTGGAAAAAGTGAAAATATTACCTGAAAAACAAAATGGAAAACACCTATTGCTAATCTAAGAAACGTAGCAAGGCCTATAAAACGTGAAATGTAAAAAAGAACTGAAAATAACTATTGAAACAGTTCCAAACAATGACTGGAACTTAAAAACTATTAGAACAACCATGGGCCGTCAAAATGACCGCCCACAGTTTTTACACTCTATATTCTGTCAAGATAAATACCTAGTTGAGATATTAATGTATCGCATATGTTAATATGTCTGTTAATAAATGACTGACACCAAAATTAACAATTTTAATACTATTTTTCAAACAATTTAAAATCGCCACTGTGCAACATCTGTAAATACTGCAACGCCTCAGTGGTAGTCATGGTGCGTCTGAAATGGCATCTGTAACCGGACATGTTGGCAATAATCAAAAATCACGTTTAGACTATTACTCTGCACTGGAGAATGCTAGTGTGTTTCTAGGACAGAGCAATGAACTTCGCGAAGGAAAGGTGCGACCAACACACGTCATAAATAGTGACATGACGCGCATGATCAAATTATGAGCCATCTTTTTAACGGCTCATGGTCGTTTTAGGTAGATCTTATGTATATTTTTTTTTTTGGCAATTGATCTAAAACTAATTTTAATGCAAATATACGCACTTTAGGGGTATTCAGGGAGTAGCAGATGTGTATCTTTTTTTCCCCCCACAAAGTTATCCATCCATCCGTCCATTATCCAAACCGCTTAGCCTACTCAGGGGCGGGGATGCTGGAGCCTATCCCAGCAATCATTGGGCAGCAGGCGGGGAGACACCCTGGACAGGCTGCCATTCCATCACAGGGCCGACACACACACACATTCACACCTAGGGACAATTTAGTATGACCGATTCACCTGACCTACATGTCTTTTGAACTGTGGGAGGAAACCGGTGGACACCCATGCAGAACACGGGAAAAACATGCTGACTCCACACAGAGGACCACCCAGGACAACCCCCAAGGTTGGACTACCCTGGGACTCAAACCCAGGACCTTCTTGCTGTGAGGCAACCACACTAACCACTGCGCCACCGTGCTGCCGCATGGAGTGCAATGGTTGGTAAATATTAAAAGTTGTCTCTGAGCAAAGCCAACATTATAGGGTGGGACACCACCATCATTATTTGTCTGACCAAATTCGATTTCATTCAGAATTTGGCAAATCAAATGTATAACTGATATTGTGGTCTATGTAATCGATTGCATTGAATGCAGTCGATTCATCATCACAAAGTTATTAAACTTTTAAAATCCAAAAGACAGCCTTGGTCATTCTAGTGTTTAATGTGTTGTAGAATAGAGTCATTGAGGAGCTGGGTGGTCTATACACAGTTACAATACGAGTCCACCCTCTTCACTTGTCCCTGGATGACAACTACGACAGGGGACCTCCTGTTGCTCTGGTAGTCCAACACAAACTCATTGGTTTTCTTTCATAGCATTCGTTTCGTGTCTCATTACGAGTAACGCCCCGGGTGTGCCCTCAACAGAAACCTTTATTACATTACGCCAGCCAATTAGCTGTCCTTGATGACGTGTATGTCATAGGAGGCCACTAGCCTTCTCCAATTATAAAGGGCTGACTTACCATAACTCACTATTCATAAACCTCTCCTCGACTCACAGAAGCTAACGCCCACAATGGAACAGCCGCTCTGGAGTCTAGCTAAACTATTCACAGATACGAGTTACCAACTCGGTCGCCGAATGCTTGGCTCTGGGTCGTTTGTTCAGTTCATAGGGCAGCTCGAGCTTCACTGTAACCAAGTAGCAGCTCGAGCACTGCAACTAGCTAGAAGCAATTCTAGTTGTCTGCGTCCAACTAGTGGTTAAAGTAACAATACTCCTCACTAGCCAAACCAAGAGTAGCAGTACTCCCCGCTTGCTAGGTAGCCATACCTCACGCAGTTAGCCCTGCAGAGTAGAAATACTTAAATGGTTAGCACTCACACCAGCTACACGGAGCTACATCACTGTTTACCCAATGGAGCAATGGAAAGTAGCAATATTTTTTCCCAAACTCACTAGCTGAACAGTAGAAATACTATGCTTTGTATCACACGCCACTTCCAGCTTCAAAGCCAGTGGGCACGTATAGAGCTATTTGTGCACGGCCACCTGTAACTGTTTACACAACTCGGCTAACGAGAAGCTTATTAGCTCTCATGCCTATAGTAAGCTAACCAGGGCTACACCACGGAAACCAACGGCCCCTACTACGGGGGACAATCCACAGGCATGAGCCTGTCCTGCAGTAATAAAATATCACAATTGAACTCTCACACGGTGTGTGCATCCCATCTTGGACTACAGCACACTTGGACAGCTCTAGGTTCACCTGGGGAGTGCATCAACTATGCCTGATTCTCCCCCAGATTTTTCATCATCGACTAGCGTGTTCAGCTAACCTGTTGGGAGGGGATCCCCTCTTTGTAGTTACAGTGAACAAGAACAAGCAAGAACAGTGTGACTTCACTGTTAGCCTGGAACAATCCACCGCTGCAGACATGAAGTGGGGTGACGAACTCGACGCTCTTCTCTCCCCCTTCCACAAGAGGTGATGGGAGGACTGCCTCGCAGGGGATATACCAAAGTCAAATCAAGTCAAGTCAATTTTATTTGTATAGCCCAATATCACAAATCACAAATTTGCTTCAAGGGGCTTTACAGCAACACAACATCCTGTCCTTAGACCCTCGCATTAGAAGTCAGCTGGTGGCAGGGCTTTTTCCTATCGGGCTCCATTGTTGTGGAATAACCTGCCTCCTGCCATCAGAAAATCAGAGTCTGTTGAGTCCTTTAAATCCAAACTTAAAACTCATCTTTTTGCCTTAGTTTGCAATTATTTGCCTTTAAGTTGAGTGCTTCACAACCTTTACTGGATGGCGGGTTGGTTTTCTGTCTCAATTAATTTACCAACCACTGTTCTGCCGACGAGATTATCGAGTATAGATTACAGAGTATAGATTATGACTAATTGATGACTTAATTGATTATGGCTAATGACTATTGCAAACTGTTCTATTCTCTAACATGTCTTTTCTCTCTCTGAATGATGTCTTCTCCTTTAGCTTTTTCTGTGTTTGAGTGGTGTCATGTGAGTCTCTTGCGTGCATGTGCAGTCTCCGTGGTGATGGTGGTCGCTATTTGGATGCTGCCTGCCCTTCCACTCCTCACATAAGTTTTTCTTTTATTACGTGATGATGCTGGTCGCGTGGCTTGGGTCCTGGACTGCTCCGTTGGCATGTGGACACTGCTTGGCATCCTGTGCATCATGTTCTTCATAAATTTTATGTCCATTATAATTCTGTTATCCTCCTTCAATGTTGTATTATGTAAATTGCGTGAACACAACATCCATTGCACACTGTCCGTCTTGGGAGAGAGATCCCTCCTCTGTTGCTCTCCCTGAGGTTTCTTCCTATTTTTTCTCCCTGTTAAAGGTTTTTTTAGGGAGTTCCTTATCCGATGAGAGGGTCTAAGGACAGGATGTTGTGTTGCTGTTAAGCCCACTGAGGGAAATTTTTAGTTTGTGATATTGGGCTATACAAATAAAATTGATTTGTTTGATCTGGATAAGGAACAACTCCCGAAAAGAAACCCTTTAACAGGGAGAAAGAATAGGTAGAAACCCCAGAGAGAGCAACAGAGGAGCGATCTCTCTCCCAAGACGGACAATGTGCTTGGAGAGGATAATGAGGCGGACAGCGAGTCAAAGGGGGGTTCAGAACTGCTCATCGCTGATGATGAAGATGACTACTCCCCCCTGGCACTATTTTGTCAGGCTGCAAAGCCCTCACCCATGGCAGCAAACAAGTAGCAGGATGGGGACACCTCATCCATGGCTATACTGGATATGGACATGCAGGACAATCTAAATGCGTCGCTGTGAATCTCAATATCCCATAATCCTCCGTACAAGCAGTCAACTAGATTTCGCTATGACGGGAAAAACCTGCCCAAGGTGAAAAAGTCGGGAAAATGGCTCCTTTCCATCTTCCTGGAACTCCTGGATGAGCTGGCTGCTACATGGGGAGACAAGCACCCCATCTCCAGTGGCTCCCTACTCGACTGTGAGGGGATGGTGGCAGAGGAGTTGCATCATATGCCGCAGGTGGAGCCAGTTGTGGCCTCTCATCTTCACCCCACTACTCCGATGTCAGCATTTGGGTCCTCCCTGCTCTCCAAAACTGGCTGCGTTCAGTCCAGTCTGACGGATAAAAGCTACCAAGAGGCCACCCTCTCTGTCTGGATCCTGTATGCATCTTCACTCCTAATGGCCTACCAGGCAGAGCTGGAGGGAGAGATGACAGCGAAACCGTATGTGAAATTTGTGTAGGAAATTTGCATCATTACTGTCTACACCTTAGGCAGAGCAGTGGATTTGATGGTCCTGCAAGAAAGAGCCAGGTGGCTAAATCCCACCAACCTTGCCACTAGGGATAAAGAAGATATCCTGGATATGCTGTTTGTCCCACAAATTCTCTTGGGCTCGGCAGTATCCTCCATGACGAAAAGATGCGAGGATAAGAAAAGGGAAAATGAAGCCCTCAATCTCTGCCTGCCCAGGAAGGTTTAGCCAAGCACTGCAGGTCCCCCTCAGCAGATGTTTGCAGAAGCAGTGGTGCGCCCCATGCCTGGCTACAGGATCCCCAAGCTTCCCAGGGCACAGTGTTCTTCAGGCCACTCCCGGGGCTTCACATGCTAAGACCACTTATTCCCCCCATAACTCCATCGGGGGGAGCTTTATCTCCCACTGGTGGGGTAGAGATTGTGAGGGCCAGGCCACAGATGTGTCACCCCAAGAGAGCGCCATTACACCATGGGTAAATTGGCCAACCAGTCAGACTAGCTTGGTCTATCTAGTCAGAAAGACACGAACTGATGAAGCCTCTTGGATGAGAAGCGAAACGTCTTCCCGGAAAAATACGAAGTCCAGTTGCACTCGATTCAATTCCTTTGGATGGCCAACCAGTCCACTTTCAGTAAGAAAGGCATGCACAGAATTAGAATGGGTGTAAAAAAACAATAGACAGGGGTTACTGACTGCAGTTTGCTATTGTTCCGCCTCAGTTTAACAAAATAATCTATTCTCCAGCTTGGGGTGGGGGGGGGGGGGGTTCGGCTCAGCTCGGCTCATATTTTACAAGAGGAGATCAATTCTCTGGAGAAAGCCATAAGAATATTCCGCCTGCTCAGAACCAGGACAGATTTTATTCAAGATCCCTCCTAACCCCGAAGAGGCAGGCAAGGCGTCCGAGCTATCACAGGAAATACAAATTCAGAACGTTGACACACATATATCAGGCAAGGCGTCCGAGCTATCACAGGAAATACAAATTCAGAACGTTGACACACATATATCTTCTGCGTTTTTGTGCACTCAGGAGATTGGTTTATGTCAATCGAGAGGCACATATTTCCACATTCCCATATACCCCTCACACAGGAAATATCTGCATCAGACATGGGCAACTGGCGGCCCACAGACTGCATTCGGGGCCCCGTCCTCACTCAGTACTTCCTGCTGGTCAATTTCCAAATATCAATAAATTGTTGGTTTCGCAGTTGTTGGAAGCAAGCGGGCCATTGAACCACATTTGAACCGGATCCCAATTGTAATTTTACTGTCCACAGATAGAGGGTGCTCCCTCGAAACACAAGAGGCCTGTAGCCAAGCAACTGCTTGCACATGGTCTCATCATGATCTCGGCGGGCCTCTTCCATGACAAGGAGAGACATGAGCGGCAAAAAAAAGAAAACTTGACTGGCAAAAAAAAGAAAACTTGACCTAGAGAATAATGTCTTCCAGGCAAGATGGGGAAACAGAATATCTTTTTACGGAATTCAAAGGCAAACCTATGTGTTTAATGTGCCTGGAAACAAAATCAGCCATGAAGCATTTCAACTTGAGTTGCCACTACAAGACCACGCAAAGACACAAATGTGGCATTTACTCCGGAGGTGCCAGAGCTCGGGCTGGACGATGAACCGAATTTCAGTTACAATTTTGGCTTCCCACGATCATAAAAACAAGATGATCGAAGTAAAACAATTATTATGCCGCATGCCGCGACGTGTAGGCCAGTGTTAGGTTGTGCTGTCAATGCAATGCACCCGTCTTTTCCAGCTAGTTGTGTACCCCACCCCTCCCCTAAAGCTCAAACAGTTTAACTTTTCCCGTTCATGTTAAGAGGTTGGAGGGGTGGCATGCGTTTTTCAGTCTTCGAGTGAAACAACGTTTAGAAGATGGCAGAAAGGCGGCCTTTGGTGGAAAAGAAAGGTAAAACCAATTCAGTTGCCTGGAAGCATTTTGGTCTGGGGGTGTCGGACTTGGAACAGATTAGAATAGTGTGCAAGATTTGTCACATGGTCGTGTCTGCACCCCAAAGCAACACGACCAATTTGTTTAATCACCTGAAGTCCACTCACAAAGTGGTCTATGACGAAGTTATAAAGGAGCAAAAGACACAAAAAGGTAAAAGCTCGTCGACTTCAGCCAGTGCCACCGCAACAAAGTCTTCTATTAAGGAAGGACACTCTACAATGCCACCGCAAATCCCACCAGCTCCAGAAGACATCAAGAGATAACAGATGCTGTAACATTCAGGCTATCCAGACATGTGCCCTATCAGTACCGTTAGCAACCCGGGGTTCAAGAAACTAAACACTTTGGACAAGCGTTACATGTTGACATCGCGTTAACATTTCAGCAGAGTTACACTGCCTGCCCTGTATGATAAATGTTGTGCTGAAGTTGCAAAAGATGTCTCTACAGCAGGGTATTTTGTCATCACAACGGATTTATGGTCAAGCCGCACCATGGAGCCGTATATAAGCCTCATGTTGCATTACATCGATGCAGAATTCACCATGAGGACAAAATGTTTCCAAACTGCATTTTTCCCTGAAGAGACGACACAGGGATAAACATCGCCGATGGTCTGAGGCAAGCGATGGCTGCATGGGATTTAAAGGAGGAGAACCTCGTCTGCATTACTACTGACAATGCCTCAAATGTCAAGCTGGCAGCTGAACTCAGTGGCTGGATAAGGCTGCAGTGCTTCGGGCACAGACTCCTCTTGGCCATAGGTGAGAAGTTGTCCTTCCTCCTGATTGTGTGACATATGTGATGTCATTTATATTTTTAAAAAAAAGCCTTGGCAGCCAGGTGGTTTCTTTTTTTTTTTTTTTTTTTTTTTTTGGTCAATGCATGTTAGTAGTGTTTCTTGGAATGCTCATTTTGGCCACAAGTGCACCACTACAGTTTATATGTTAACACTTGTAATACTGATATTGATTATAACAAAGCGTGGTAAGTAGTTTTTGCAGTAGGTCGTGGCTATGAGTGCACTAGAACACAGTTGGTGATATTTATTTTTATTTGTTGTTTTTACATATTACTATTATTTTTTTATTTGATTTTAGTTTATTTCTTGTTTTTCAGTTCAATTATATTTTAAGTTCAAAGTCATGTTTTAATGGTTCAATAAACGCATATGTTTTCAAATCAGTGAATAATCGTGTTTAATTGGGATTTCAATATCAATCAAAATAATCGTGATTATGATTTTTGCCATAATCGTCCAGCCCTAGCCAGAGCCGCTATCATCACTGACTGTAATGGCTTGAATTACTTGGGACAAAAAACAATGAACCTACAAGCCATGAGGAGGCTGAAACCGGCTAGAACTTACTAATTGACACGTCCGTGTTGAAGTAGGCCACTTGTCAGATCAATGATTGAATTTCCACAAGGTCTGTTGCAATAATACTCCACGAGTGTATTTATTTACACCACAAAAATATCCGATGCACAATTGCATGAAAGATGCAAAGCAAACGGTACAACCTTGACAACTGCACAACAAACGACATGACGTGATGGTCAAAAACTTGTTTGCCCTCGCCGGTAACAAACACACCTGAATGTCATCAGGACCATACACATTATATAGACAGGTAATGCATTTCCGCTCTGACAGGTAGAGCCACGTACTGGGCAATAAAGGGAACTGCCATCAAGAACCCAGTTTCATAAGGAGGCATAATGCATAGAATGATACATATTGCATAACAATAGAGAAATGCAAGCAAAATAAATGAAATATGAAATGTGGCACTAAACCAGCGAATTGGCTCTAACACGCCGGCCCCTAATTGTTACATGTTGGCAGGCGTAACAATTACACCATGTAAATGCAACCAAAGAGCCAAAGTGTGCCATAGGGAACAATATTGCGTTAACAGTCTCAAGTCTGTGAAACTGCTGCCTCGTGCAAAAGACAAAGCTTGGTTACTGGTCGCTCCAACACGTTAGATTTGGTCTTAAGACGCACTGAGCGCACCAAGCCGTTCTTGTCTGGGAAGGTCTCCAAAACTCTGCCGAGGAGCCAAGAGCCTCGAGGAGCTGCAGAGTCGACCACAACGACGATATCTCCAGGTACAAAATTTCTCCTGGGTTGACTCCACTTTTGCCGTTCTTGAAGGAGAGGGAGGTACTGCTGTACCCATCTTTTCCAGAAAAGTCCAGAAATATACTGAGCTTGCCTCCACCTCCTCTTCATGTACAAATCCTCCTTCACAAAGAGCCCAGGCAGTAAGACTGGCTTGCCTTTAATCAGGAGAATATGGTTGGGAGTGAGCGGTTCAAGATCGTTAAGATCGTCGGAAAGTTTGGTGATGGGGCGGTCGTTTTATATTGCCTCCACTTCGCACAAGACAGTGTGCAAATGCAAAACGACGTAAGAACCTTCCTCACCATCCGGATAACTCACTCCCATGCGCCTCCGTGGTGCGATGCTCCTGGTGGGTTGAAACTCCAGTGAATTCCATCTTGGAGCAAGGCTCCCTTCAACCGTTCCTGATTCAGAGCTGCAAGAACCTCCTTCAACTCTCTCTCCACTCCCACGAAATTCGTTCCATTGTCAGATCGCATCTGAGATACCTGCCCTCTTCTGCAGATGAATCTCCATATGGCGTTGATGCATGCATCGGTATCCAGAGATGGCACCACTTCCAAGTGTACAGCTCTACTTGAGAAACAGGTGAAAATCACCCTGTGGCGCTTACACATACTTCGGCCTCTCTTCACTTCAAACAGCCCGAAGTAGTCAACTCCAACGTTTGGGAAAGGAGGTAAATCAGGCAGAAGCCTTTCCTTGGGCAAATCTGCCATCTTCTGTTCTCCTACGCTTGCACAGTGGAGCCTGCAAAAGCAGCACTTTCCAATGATCTTCCTCACAGCTGAATTGGCGTTTGTGATCCAGAACTTCTTGTGAAGCTTCAACAGTGTATGATTTCTTCCACTGTGTCCCAGTTGTTCGTGGATGTGCCTCAGAATGAGTGTGGAGATGTACTGATCTTTAGACAGAACAAGTAGATGTTTCGTTTCTTCAGGCATCGCCACTCTACTCAGTCGTCCGCGAACTCTCAAAAGACCATCATCCAATCGTGGGTCCAGCTTGTAGATCACACTGTCTCTTGCAAGTGATTCTCCAGCTGATAATGCAGCTATTTCCTTCTGGAACCTTTGTTGCTGACGGCTTCCAATAGGTCATCCAATGACAAGGTCTGCCCTCTCAGGGCTCCTTTTGCCTTTCCCATCTCTGCCTCAATGTGCCTGGAAGAACCA
The DNA here is from genome assembly GCF_029633865.1 of Lampris incognitus. Lineage (NCBI taxonomy): Eukaryota > Metazoa > Chordata > Actinopteri > Lampriformes > Lampridae > Lampris > Lampris incognitus. The sequence continues at coordinate 28,013,745 of NC_079221.1, read as the reverse complement.
CGTGTATCCTTCTCATGGACCTTAACAGCCTGCAACTCCCTCCTCCTTTGTACCAGCCCCAGAACAGTCCTCTTCACCTTTAGAAACCATGCCACAGCTGTCTTGAGTTTCTTCCAATCGGAGAAGTAAGTAACAAGCTGTTCTGTAGCATTAGGTGTGTCTGTGATGATCGTGTTCACGACAACAGGCTTCTTGACCTCTGGATCATCGCTGGCAACAATGCAGTCTGCTGTATAAGTAGGCCATTCATCCACAGGCTGAGAGAGGAACTTTGGGCCCTCAATCCATCTGTCACCAGTCAGCAGTTCTTCAGCTTTCATACCCCTGGATGCATCATCAGCGGGGTTGTCTCCCCGCTGATGACGGGGTTGGTGTTGATGTACTTCCATTGAGACACGTCGGTCATTTCTCTAATGGTTGACACCCTGTTTGCGACGAAGGTATGAAAGCGCTTGTCCTTTTTTCTTATGAACTTGATCACTGACATGCTGTCTGTCCAGAATGTTGATTGATCCAACGGCAGCTGAAGCTCAGTCTTCCAACATCTGGTCCACTCGGACTGCCAGGACCGCAGCTGTCAGTTCAAGACGAGGAATGGTTATATGTTTCAGAGGTGTGACTCGCTTTTCCCAGAAGGAATGAAATATGGATTCTGTTCCTGCTATTCTGCAGCCTAAGATAGGTAACAGTGCCAAATCCATGTTCACTAGCGTCAGAAAAATTGTGTAAATTCTGCAAGAGTGGGGCGTCCAAAGTCTTTAGGCTTAACGCATCTGTTGACTTTGAATGATGTCATTTTTTCCAGTTCCTCCAGCCATCTTGTCCATTGATGTGCAATATCTTTGGGAATGTCATCATCCCAGCTGCACCCTCTTCTACACAGCTCCTGCAGCATGGACTTGGCAGGCAGTGTAACTGGGCTAAGGAAGCCCAGGTGATCGTACACTGAACTCACGATGGACAGCATACCTCGCCTGGTATGCGGTTGCTCCTTCTTCACCATCTTGAATTTAAAGGAGAGTGTTTCCACACACCACAGTAGCCCTAGGGCTTGCTCCATTGGAAGCTCATCTCTGTCCAGATTCAGCTCTTTCAAGTCCCTTGCCCGGTGCTCTTCTGCAACTGACTGCAGCACTGACCGGCTGTTGCTGGTCCACTTGGTCAATGTGAAGCCGCCTCTGACAAATCTCTGAAAGAGCTTGGACCATGGCCACTACCTTCTCCTCTGTGGGTAGGCTCTTTAAACATCGTCAACATAAAAGTTTCGCTTGACCGTGTCAACAACATCGGCAGCAAAGTGATTGCGATTGTCTTCAGCTGTCTTCTTTAGTGCGTAGCTCGCACAACTTGGGGAAGAAACTGCCCCGAACAGGTGCACCATCATTCGGTGTTCCACAACTTCCAGACTTGTATTGCCCTCAGGCCACCAGAGAAAGCGAAGAAAATCTCAGAACTTTGACCTGGTAAAACATTGACTTTATGTCTCCCAGGAACGCTACTGGGTCCTGTCTGAATCTTACAAGAACACCAAGCAGCGAACTGGTGAGATTAGGGCCTTGTAACAGTTCACTGTTCAGTGAAGTTCCCTGGTATTCAGCACCGCAGTCGAACACCACCCTTAAGTTGCCCTTTCTTGGATGATGCACACCATGGTGGGGAACATACCAGACTTGCCCAACTCCACGATCCAGCTGATGCTGAGGCACTTCCTCAGCATATCCATTCCTGATAACGTCAGTGAAAAAGCTGGTGTATTCCTTGTGAAACGTTTCATCTTTCTTGAACCTCCTCTGTAATCCAAGTAGTTGTTGCTTGACCACACAGAGGTTGTTGGGAAGAGCAAGCTGGTCACTTCTGAAGGGCATCTTCACACTATAGTGTCCATCCGTGAGCTGTGCTGATTCATCCATGATCTTCAGAAATCGAACATCTTCTCTTGACATTCCCTTTTCTTCTGAATTCCTTTCGTTGAAATCATGGTTATATTTGTTGCTCAGCATCTCTTCCAATCTGCTCACGGAAATCCTATTGACATTGGCCACTGGAAGCCCATTTTCAGAACCATTATCTGCTCTAACACTGACCTCAAAGGAAAAATACAGCGACAGCGGAGCCTGTTTACCAAACCCACGTCTACACAGGAGTCCTCTCTCAGGGAGGTTTATGCTGTTTCCCTTGAGCTTGCTAAAGCAAAGAAGCCCTTGTCAGATGGTGAAACTGAAGCTATGTGCAGTAGAGATGGCTAAAGCTTTTGGAGATAACATGGCTGTGGGTGAGCTTCAATGGCTTTCAGTGGCTTCATCGGTGTATTTGTGAACGGGTGAATGTGAAGCATACATTGTAATAAAAAGAGTGCTTTGAGTGATTGATGGACTAGAAAAGTGCTATATAAAATGCAGTTCATTTATTATTTTACCATTTTAAGCTAAATGCATGTTTACTTGAAACATCATGGAATGGGAGGGCAGAGTAGAAATGCACTACAAACGTGAATATTAGTTCTTAGACTTAGACTGCTTTTATTGAGATCAACTGCTGTACCAAGGGTTATGGAATTGGGTCGGATTTGCTCTCAAGAGGCAGCCTGCCTATGTGGAGTGGAGATTTTATCTGAAGGTGATAAAATTATTTGGGAGAGGTACAGTCAGACAGAGGCCCTGTGATGGCCTGGTGGCCTGTCCAGGGTGTCGCCCTGCCTGCCGTCCAATGACTGCTGGAATAGGCTCCATCATCCCCGCGACCCTGAGAGCAGGATAAGCAGTTAAGACGATGAATGGATGGATGGACAGTCAGACAGATAGATGTCTTTGCAGCTCGTGAGAACTCTCAGGGCCCATCTGTAATTTTGATAGCCCCATGTTGGACGGGGAAGCATTAGTTAGTGGACATAATTCAACTTTTTTGTGGTCAGCTGGCCCCACTACCCCTCCACAGAGATCTGCTGTCTCAGGCGCAGTGAGAAATATTCCACCATTATCCAGAGAGACTGGCTCTTGGTCTGGCCCCTGAGCAGTCTAATTTGACAACAATGGGGCTTCTTCAGAATGTTATTGATAAGATTCAAAAAGCCAAAGCCCCATCGACTAGGTCACTCTATGACTGCAAGTGTTTGAGGAGTGCTGCGGGTGGGATAAAGCCATTCCCCCTCAGTGGTCTGTATTGACGATTCTGTCTTTCGCGAAAAATTTATTGGAAAAAGATAGAATTTTTTTTTTTTGGATTTTCCCCTTTTTTTCTCCCCAATTGTACTTGGCCAATTACCCCACTCTTCCGAGCCGTCGCTGTCACTGCTCCACCCCCTCTGCCGGGCCGGGGAGGGCTGCCGACTACCACGCCTCCTCCAGTACATGTGGACTCACCAGCCACTTCTTTTAACCTGACAGTGAGGAGTTTCGCCAGGGGGATGTAGCACGTGGGAGGATCATGCTATTCCTTCCGGTTCCCCCTCCAAACCCAAACAGGCACCCTGACTGACCAGAGGAAGCGCTAGTGCAGTGACCAGGACACATACCCACATATGGCTAACACCCGCAGACACGGCCAGTTGTGCCTGTAGGGATGCCCGACCAAGCCGAGAGTAACACTGGGATTCAGACCAGCAATCCCCATGTTGGTATGCAATGGAATAGACCGCTACACTACCCAGACACCCAAGGTAAAGCATGTCTACCATCAAAGTTCACTTAGCTGCCATTTTGGCTTGCCATATGGGTTTTGACGGTCACACAGTTGACCAACATCCACTGGTGTGTCGCTTCATGAAGGGTTCATGTAGGAAATTGCCTTAGGTGAGATCAGGGGTGGAATCATGGGATTTGCCTACTGTCCTGGAAGATATCTCACAGACACCTTTTGAACCACTAGAACAGGTGGCTATGAAAATTATGTCTTTAAAAGATTGCACTGCTGATGGCCTTAACCTCTGCAAAGAGCAGGTGAAATTCATGCTCTGTTTGTAAATGATGAATGCATGCACTTTGTAATTGATGTTTTGAGTGTATGTTTTCATCCTAACCCAGCCTGTAAGTGCATACCAATAGAGCTGAAATCTTTCAACCCTCCACTGTTTGCATCTACAGAACAGAAATGGCTACATAATCTGTGTCCTGTCCAGGCTCTACAGACATTTGTGGACAAAACAGTTAATTTCAGTAAATCTGATCAGTTTTTTGTGTCTTGGGCAAAACCTCACAGGGGAAATCCAGTTTCAAAATAGGTGCTTTCTGAATGGATAAAGTGGGGACTATTGCTTTTGCGTATTCTAGTAGAGGCTTGCAACCTCCAGCGGGTCTGCGGGCACACTCATCTTGAAGTTTGGCATCATCATGGGCACTTTTCAGGGGTGTCTCTATTCAGGACAGTTATGCAGCAGCTAGCTGGTCTTCACCTCTTACTTTTGCTAGGTTCTATAGCCTAGATGTTACAGCACCCTCGTTGGCTCAGTTGGTGCTAAGTATGAGGTTGACTGAAGATGAGGATTTCACACGAGAATAGGCCTGAGGGTTCGGGCTGTTTCTCACTTCTAAAGTGATCCAGGGGTTTGTATATCCCTTAGTGAGACACAAAATGAATGCTATGAAAGAGAACTTCAGGTTATTTACATAACTCCAGTTCTCTGAGTAGCATGAGTGAGTTTCTTGATGCATGCTCAATAATCCAGGTCAGGAAATCATAGAAAGTTCTGGACATGTTTATTGGGAGAAACGTTTCGTCACTCATCTAAGTGACTTCTTCAATCTCAACTGACTGCAGGTGGTATCTACTACTACTAATACGTTCAGCTGCTCCCGTTAGGGGTTGCCACAGCGGATCATCCGTTTCCATTTCTTCCTGTCTTCTGCATCTTCCTCTGTCACACCAGCCACCTGCATGTCCTCCCTCACCACATCCATAAACCTCCTGTTTGGCCTTCTTCTTTTCCTCTTCCCTGGCAGCTCCATATTCAGCACCCTTCTCCCAATATACCCAACATCTCTCCTTCACACATATCCAAGCCATCTCAATATTGCCTCTCTTGCTTTGTCTCCAAACTGTCCAAGTTGAGCGGTCCCTCTTAATATAATAGTTCCTAATCCTGTCCTTCTTCATCACTCCCAGTGGTATCCCCACCCTTATTAACAGCAGATTTGCATAATGAATGAACCAACAATCGGTTTCACATGAAAATATCCCTGACCATTAACTAGAGTTAAAATGGCCATGTGTACTATTCAGTGGGATTGGCGAATAGTTGCAGTCACAGCATTGTAAGATGGTGACAGATTGTATTGATTGTAAGATGGCTGTCGCCATGTTTTGTTGTGTTCCCACCAAACGCAAAGCGAATTTTCGCCTCGCTTTACGTGCGTGAGTTTGCTCGCAGAATCATTGGTTTTTATTCGCGTTACTCATGCGAGTTTTGCCGCAGGATCGAGTATGTGAACCTGCGATGATCAGCTTGTTCTCCATTTTCTGACTCAACAGGATATCAGTGACGTCAGGAGAATCTCAATGCTGATAGGCTTTCGCAACAGCGTCATGCGAATTTCTCACTCAAGTTGAATATTTTCAACTCGCACTAAGATGCAAATGACATGAAATTCGCGCATTCACGCCATTCGCATCGTGTTATTCGCGTCGCCTAGCACGAATACATGCAAATTCGCATCTATTTGCATCTTTGCATTGACTTTATATGTAATCTCATCACGTGAAAAAATTGCTTCGCATTTGGTGTAAACACAACATTACAATGCTGTGATTGCAGCTGTTCCCCAATCCTCTGGGAATAGTACACATGGCTATTGTAACTCTAGTTAATAGTCACAGCAGTTTGCGTATGAAACCGATCATTGGTTCGATCATTATGCAGCTGTGCTGGTTATAAGGGTGGGGATACCTGCAGTCAGTTGCAACTGAAGAGGTCACTTAGATGAGTGATGAAACTTTTCTCCCAGTAAACGTTGTGTCCAGATGAACTAGTTCAACTTTCTGGGATTGCATCAAGACGTTTTGACTCATTTCGTCAAGGATTTCCTTAAACTTGTACATGAGTACAAGCGAACAGCACTTAAAATGGCAGACTATACGAACCACCTGAAATTCAGCCACAGGTGCAGACAGAATGGGATTTCACCCAAGAGCCTGCAAATGAAGTCTTTGGTCAAAAGCCACTGAGCTAGCAAGATCCTCCAGAAGGCACAGAGTCAGCTGTTGAATGAACAGGTGAGACAAACAATTTTTTTCCATCGACACTTTGAAAGCCAAAGAGCAGATCCAACAGACTTAAGTCGCATCTAGATGAGACCACTTTCCAACTTGTGATTGAGTTCACGGAGAAGGCTCGTCTAGCACAACATGGAAAGTTGAAAACCAGGCAGCAAACGAAGTTGGACCTACTTGCTGAGAGCCAGAGACATTGGCAGATGACAAACGGTGTGCTCAATGGCAGACAGAGAGATGGACGCCAGACTACATGCCAGTGATGTGGCGAAGTGCCTGAAGAATCTGTCCGACAGACAACTCACCCAGGCAGAGAAGGACATCCTTGCTAAGGGGCTGAATTTTGCTGCCATGCTGAGGCAAATTCCGCTAGTGGAACTGATCACAGTGATGGAATTGGTGATCCGTAACAACAACGTCACAGACCCAGAAGTGGCGCAACTGCAGATGAAAGTTTCAGCTTGCCTCAGCAATGCGAAGCTGCTACCGTCCAACATCTGAGGTGAGAGTAATGCACTCAAGACTAAGGATAATAACATCATCATCCTTCCGGCAGACAAAGGCAGATGCACGGTTTTATTAAACCAGACACTTTCATGAGAAAGTTATGACGCTGCTTAGTGGCATGAATACTTATGAACCCCTGATATGAGATCCAGGCAATGGTTACAAGAAAAAGGTGATAGGTTGTTTGAAGCTATTAGAACAGGACAATGCTATTGACAAAATTTTGTACCATAGATTATACCCAGGGGAAGCTACACCTAGTTTGTATGGTTTACCTAAAAAACATAAACAGGATGTGCCATTATGGCCTATTGTTAGTATGATTAACTCAGTGACCTATAATGTCTCTAGCGTCTATTCTTAACCCGTTGGTAGGCAGTAATGAATGTCACATTCAGAACTCTTTGGATGTTGTGGATAAGGTGAGGGACATTATGGAGCGGGATCAAACGTTGTTCTTTGATGATGTTACGTCTTTCTTCACGTGCGTTCCAGTTGATGAAGCAGTGGAATGGGTCTATATGAAATTACAGGACGACCCCACCCTTAGCATTAGGATCACCCTTAACCCTGACCAAGTTTGTCAGCTCCTGAAGCTGTCTCTTCAGTCCATGTACTTCACATACAGGGGCCAGTACTATAGGCAGAAGGATGAGTGTGCTATGGGTTCCCAAGTTTCACCCATAGTGGCCAACCTCTATATGGAGGTTATGGCTGGACCCAAATATCTTGAGTATTCGGATATTTGTTTGTCGTTCGTTGGGTAGGTATTCAGTTTCAATTTTGGGATTTGGACTTTTTTTCCTTTATTTTTTTTTTTCTTTTTTTTTGCTGAATGTACAGGTGCATCTCAGAAAATTAGAATATTGTGGAAAGGTTCATTATTTTCTGTAATTTAATTCGTAAAGTGAAACTAATATATTCTAGATTCATTACACATAAAGTGAAATATGTCGAGCCTTTTTAATCTTGATGATTACGACTTACAGCTCATGAAAATCAAAAATCCAGTGTCTCAATATTAGAATATTACATAAGACCAATAAAAAAAAGGATTTATAATACAGAAATGTCGACCCTCTGAAAAGTATGTTCATTTATGCACTCAATACTTGGCCGGGGCCCCTTTTGCACGAATTACTGCATCAATGCGGCATGGCATGGAGGCAATTGGCCTGTGGCACTGCTGAGGTGTTATGGAAGCCCAGGTTGCTTTGATAGCGGCCTTCAGCTCGTCTGCGTTGTTGGGTCTGACCCCCCACAGTCTACACACATCTACAGACCAGTGGCCACTCTTTCAATGATCAGGATGTGCACATCCTTGATAGAGAGGAACAGTGGTTTAAACGTGGCATCAAAGAGGCAATCTATGTAAAGCAGGAACGACCATCCCTGAGGTGCCTAAGAGTTCATATGTTGCCATTTTACAATGCTGTGATTGCAACTATTTCCAATACTCTGAATAGTACACATTGCCATTGTAACTTTATTTAATGGTCATGGTAATTTGCATACGAAACTGATCGTTGCTTCAGGTGTTTTGCAACTTTGCTGTTTATAAAGGTGGGGATACCTGCAGTCAGTTGAGACTGAAGAAGTCACTTAGATGAATGATTAAACAGTTCTCCCAGTAAACATGTCTAGATGAACTGATTCAACTATCTGTGATAAGTGAGTGTCTCACCAGACCACCCTCTTTTCTGGTGTGAAGCGAGGAAGAGGTGGCTTAATTTTTGAATAGTGAGTGATGGTATGTCAGTCCTTATATAAAGGACCAGCCCTCTCTCTATGTAGAGAGAGGGCTGGTGGCCTCTTATGGCCCACACATCATCAAGGCCAGCTAATTGGCTGGCGCAGTGCAACAAAACCTTGTGTTGAGGGCATGCAAGGGGCATTACCCATAGTGAGACACTCACTCTTTTTACTTAGAGAACCAGGGTTATGTAAATAATCTTAATATTTGCTGACATTTACATTCAGGTGATTATCGTTGCCCCATGTGATGAAGGTCTCTATTAGTCCTCTGTACTACTACTACCACTTTCGGCTGCTCCCTTTAGGGGTCACCACAGCGGATCATCCATTTCCATCTCTTCCTGTCCTCTGCATCTTGCTCTGTCACGCTAGCCACCTGCATGTGCTCCCTCACCACATCCATAAACCACCTCTTTGGCCTTCCTCTTCCCTGGCAGCTTCATATTCAGCATCCTTCTCCCAATATACCCAACATCTCTTACTCTGCACACATCCAAGCCATCTCAATCTTGCCTCCTGCTTGGTCTCCAAACTTTCCAATCTGAGCTGTCCCTCTTAATACACTCATTCCTAATCCTGTCCTTATTCATCACTCCCAGTGAAAATCTTAGCATCTTCAACCCTGCCACTACAAGGTCCGCCTCCTGTCTTTTTGTCAGTGCCACTGTCTCCAAACCATATAACATGGCTTTCATTTTAACGCTGGTACACTTCTGTCGCAAATCACTCCTGACACTCTTCTCCACCCACTCTACTCTGCCTGCACTCTCTTCTTCACCTCTCTTCCGCACTCCCCGTTACTTTGAACAGTTGATCCCAAGTTTTAAACTCATATTCCTTCATCAGCTCTACTTGCATCCTCACCATTCCGCTGTCATCCCTCTCATTCATGCATATGTATTCCGTCTCGCTCCTACTGACTTTCATTCCTCTTCTCTCCAGTGCATACCTCCACTTCTCCAGGCTCTCCTCAACCTGCACTCTACTCTCGCTACAGACTCCTGCCTGATCTCATCCATCAACCTGTCCATCACTATTGCAAACAAGAAAGGGCTCAAAGCCAATCCTTGATGTAATCCCACATCCACCTTGAACCCATCTGTCATTCCAACCGCACACTTCACCACTGTCACTTTGCCCTCATACATATCCTGCACCACTCCTACATACTTCTCTGCCACTCCCGACTTCTTCATACAATACCACACCTCCTCTCTCGGCACCCTGTCATATGCTTTCTCCAAATCCACAAAAACACAATGTGTAACTCCTTCTGATCTTCTCTATGCTTTTCCATCAACATTCCCAAAGCAAACATCACATCTGTAGTGCTCTGTCGTGGCATGAAACCATACTCCTCCTCGCTAATCGTCACCTCTCCTCTTAACCTAACTTCTATTACTCTTTCCCATATCTTTATGCCATGGCTGATACTGCTGTAGTTGCTACAGTTCTGCACATTGCCCTTATTCTTGAAAATTGGTACCAGTATGCTTCTTCTCCACTCAGGCATCCTCTCACTTTCCAAGATTGTGCTAAACAATCTAGTTAAAAACTCCATTGCAATCTCTCTTAAACACCTTCATGCCTCCACAGGTATTTCATCTGGATCAACTGCCTTTCCACTCTTCATCCTCTTTATTGCTGCCCTCACTACCTCATTGCTAATTCACTGCACTTCCTGATTCACTATTCCCACATCGTCCAACCCTCTCTCTCGCTCTCGTTTTCTTCATTCATCAGCCCCTCAAAGTACTCCTTCCACCTCTCAGCACACCCTCCTCGCTTGTCCAACACATTTCCATCTCTATATTTGATCACCCTAGCCTGCGCCGCATCCTTCCCAGCTCAGTCCCTCTGTCTAGCCAGTCGGTATAAGCCCCTTTTTCCTTCCTTAGTGTCTAACCTCTCATACCACACACCTTTACCTTTGCCACCTCTCTTCGCTTTACAGGAGTCAGGAACACTGTCATTTCATTTCATTATGCTACATCTCCTTTTATTCCTGTCTACTGTCTTTATCTCTCTGACTATCCCACTTCATCTTTGCCAGCATCTTCCTCTGTATACTTTGCTGTGCTTCCTCATTCCACCACCATGTCTTCATTCCTCTGCCCAGGTAACACACCAAGTACCTTCCTAGCTGTCTCCCTCACTATTTCTGCAGTGGCTGCCCAGCCATCCGGCGGCAACTCATTACCACCCAGTGCTTGTACTAACTCCTCCCTGAACTCCACACAGTAGTCTTCCTTCAACTTCAACCATTTGATCCTTGGATGTGCCTTCACTCTCTTCCTCTTCTTTGCTCTGCCTTCACTCTTTGGTCCTTGGCTCTGCCTTCACGCTCTTCCTCTTCTTGGTCTCCAAAGTCATCCTAGCTGATGCGGTCTAGCTACGTTCTCCTCTGTCACCACCTTGCAGTCTCCAAACCCTTTCAGATTGTGCCTCCTACATAAGGTATAGTCCACCTGTGTGCATTTTCTTCCCTCCACTCTTACACTTAATCCTGTGTTCCTCCCTCTTCTTTAAATATGTATTCACCACAGCCATTTCTATCCTTTTTGCAGAATCCACCAACATCTGTCCTTACATATTCCTCTCCTTGACACCATACCTAACTATCAGCTCCTCATCTTCTCTGTTCTCTTCACGGACATGCTCACTGAAGTCCACTCCAATCACCACTCTCCCCGCCTTGGGTACACTCCACCACTTCATGCAACTCACTTCAGAATTTCTTTCTCTTCCATCTCACATCCAACTTGCAGGGCATATGTGCTGATAACATTCATCAACACATCTTCGATTTTCAGCTTCATACTCATCACTTTGCCCAACACTTTTCACCTCCCAACACATTCTTTACATACTCTTTTCTTGAGAATTACCCCTACCCCATTTCTCCTCCCATTCGCATCGTGGTAGAAGAGTTTGAAACTTCTTCCAATGCTCCTGGCCTTACTCCCCTTCCACCTGGTCTCTTGCACCCACAGTATACCTACCTTTCTTCTCCATCATATCAGCCAGCTCTCTCACTTTACCAGTCATAGTGACAACATTCAAAGTTCCCACTCTCCCTTCCACACTGTCAACTCTTCCTCCTCTCCCACTGCCTCTGGACATGCCTTCCCCCTCTCCTTCGCCCAACAGTAGCATAGTTTCCATCGGCACCCTGCTGGGCAACAGTACTGGTGGAGGTCGCTGGTAACCTGGGCTTTGACCAATCCAGTATGGAAATCTGATTTATGATCCGCATATTTGATTTGACAAAGATTTTACGCTGGATTCCCTACCTGATGCAACCCTCCCCATTTATCCAGGCTTGGGACCGGCACTAAGAATGCACTGGTTTGTGCGTCCTCAGTGGCTGGGTTCTCTCAGTTCTCTGTTCTGTACTCCTCTGTAAAAATAGTCTCTTAAGTGAAACCAGCATGTTTCTCCCTGGAAATTATTCACTGGAATTGTACATGTCAATATGATAACTTCCATTTCACTAAAAAAAAAATCCACTTAATACCTTTCATTAAATGAATTACTTCAAAGTTTTCTCTACAGATATTATGAGTCTGGACAGACATGGATTTAAACTGCAAACTTTACATGTTGGTGGAGGTATACAACCACGAGGCGGTATTTCTAGTTTTGAGTGTAAATATCTTATAGTCATCCCAAGGTATTCAGTCTAAATTGTCATGATATGTTATTTTGTCAATATCGCCCAGCCATACCCAGTTCTGTTTGTATCACTCATTTGTGTGTATGATATTTTGCTTCAGCCTAACCTTATACTCTCAATGTCCTCTCCCAAGAGGACAGATCAATCTAAGTTCTCTGTCTCTTTCTTTCTGTCTGTCTACCTTATACAGTATGATACTATTAAACATAGCATCTTCAGTCGTCTTCCTCTAAAGGCTGTGTAGTGACAAGAATTTGGCAATATAATTTGGGTAATTATACAAATCAAGTTGAGTCAATTTTATTTGTTTAGCCCAATATCACAAATTACAAAGGTCACGATTCAGTATATTGTGGTGTATTATATAATACTACAAACACTGTGCTGCGCTATATTGACAAAAGTATTGGAACAACTGGCCATTACACCTACAGGAGCTTTAATAACATCCTATTCTAAATCCATAGGCATTAATATGGAATTGGGCCCATTGCCTTTAATTGCATTATCTCTGTATTAACACAGCATCCTTCCAACCAACCACAAGGCACCATGAAAATTGGTTATCATACTTCAGATATTTTTTTGTCTGTCTATATTTTGCCATTTCTATTCATTTTTCTTATTTGCAACTTCTAAAATGTGCATTAAAAACACACCCACTAACCCTTTACTTTCCCTAACCTGTTAGATAGGCTAGGTGGCTGTCTGTTTTTCTGTGTGTGCATGCCTGTGATGTAGTGGAAATACAAATACACAAGTGTAAGATTATTTCTCCCTTGTCTCAATCCAGAGATGGTACCGAAGACCGTGCCCCAGCCTGTCAGGCTGTATGAGAGCAGCTTCGATGGGCCAATGAACAACATTGCTGACCTGTTGGTCACAGAGAAACTTGACTGCTTCGAAGAGAGGTATGAGACTTGATTTTTATTTATTCCCTTCCTAAAGATCTTTTCGCCATTTCTGAAAAGATCAAGCGGAGTTCTGTTCCAGTTTTGGTTGTAAAGGTCAGAGGGCTTATTGTAAGTAACTTGACAAAAACCTAATGGCAAAGCTCAATTTTTATACAGAATAGTATACTTTACAGTAACATATTGGACAGTTTGGAGACCAAGCAAGAGAGGCAAGATTGAGATGGCTTTGACATGTGTGGTGGAGAAATACTGGGTGTATTGGGAGAAGGATATGGAGCTGCTGAGGAAGAAAAGAGGAAGGCCAACGAGGTTTATGGATGTGGTGAGAGAGGACATGCAGGTGGCTGGTGTGACAGAGGAAGATGCAGAGGACAGGAAGAAATGAAAACGGATGATCCACTGTGGCGACCCCTAACAGGAGCAGCCAAAAGTAGTGATAGTACTATTACTACTACTGCTACTACTGCTACTACTTCTACTACTACAGAAATGTAACTCAAAGCGCTTTACAGAAATGTAAAGCGCTTTGAGTGGCTGTTGCAGCTAGAAAAGCGCTATATAAAATGCAACTTGATTGATTGATTGATTGATAGTAGTAGTTGTATACTTTACAGTAATAATTGTCTCTTTACTTGCTCTCTTTTACAATAAATCTGTTCTGTCCTGTAGCAATATCAGCTACAGCAGCGTTTCCCAATTCAATACTCAAGCCCCCCCCTGTCCGACAGATTTTCATTGTAACCTTGCATATTCAATTCAATTCAGTTCAATTCAATTCAATATACTGTCATTAAAAACAATGTGCAGGCACATGTTAAAAATGAAATGAGGGCTGTGGCTTCACCAAACAGTGCAAGACAGACACAGACAAACACAGCAAACACAATATAAGATATACACACATGAAGACCAAAAGCTAAAAACAAGTTAAAAAAGAGCAAGAGTACAAAATATTTAAAAATATCCACAGACATTCAGTGGATGGCCAGGTTCAGGTGGGCAACAGCTTGTGGAAAGAAGCTGTTTTTGAACCTGGTAGTGCGGGCTCTGAGGCTTCTGTACAGCCTCCCAGAGCTCAGGGGGGAGAACAGTCCATGGTTGGGGTGGGTAGGATCTCTGCTCTTGCTCAGATCCCTTCGAAGGCAGCGTTTGTGATAAATATCTTTTATGGCTGGGAGCTGGGTACCGGTGATATGCTGGGCTGCCTTGACAACCCGCTGCAGAGCTTTCTGGTCTACTGAGGTGCAGTTGCTGTACCACACTGGGATGCAGCTGGTCAGGATGCTCTCTATTGTGCAGTGGTAGAAGTTGGTGAGAATTTTGGGGGATAGACAGGCGCTCCTCAGCCTCCTCAGGAAATGCAGGCGTTTTCTGGCCTTTTTCACAAGGGCCTGGGTGTTTAATGTCCACGAAAGTTCCTCGCTGATGTGGACTCCAAGGAATTTAAAGCTGGAAACACGCTCCACTTCTACCCAATTGATGTGTATGCAGTGGCGCCCCCAAGGGGTGGCCACGGCCACCCTGATACCATCCCTGCCCCCCCCCGCTGGCCCCCCCCAGCCATGAGTCGCATATGCAGAATATGCTTCTGATTATGCATAATATGCTTCTATCTGATATTTTACATTAGGTGCTGTTCATTTAAATCAATGTATATTTTTCTTAACTCTCATGTTGACAGTTTTCAACTAGCCTATACAGTATACTACAACAGCATAATACAATTCCAGAAATTCAGTCATGGCTTTTGGTTTTGGTGTGCCACCCCAAGATCTTCAGTGGCCCCATTTGGCCACACCTATGAAAAATTTCTGGGGGCGCCACTGTGTGTATGGGGGAGTGGCTTCAGCTTCTAGACCTCCTGAAGTCCACAATCAGCTCCTTTGTCTTCTGCACATTACGGACAAGATTGTTGGTAGTACACCATGATGTTAGGTGCTGAATCTCGTCTCTGTAGGCCGTCTCGTCATTGTTGGTGATACGGCCAATGACTGTGGTGTCATCTGCAAACTTCACTATAACATTTGAAGGGTGAGTTAGCAGGCAGTCGTGGGTAAAGAGGGAGAAAAGGAGGGGGCTCAGAACACAGCCTTGAGGGGCACCTGTGCTGAGGATCAGGGTGCAGGAGGTGTGGTCACCTAACCTAACAGACTGAGGTCTGTTGGTCAGGAAGTCCAGGGTCCAGTTACAGAGGGAGGGATTGAGGCCAAGGGAGAGGAGTTTGGTGGTTAGTTTGGCGGGGATGATAGTGTTGAAGGCAGAGCTGTAATCTATAAACAGCATCCGGATGCATGTGTTGTTAAGTTCAAGGTGGGCCAGAGCAAAGTGCAGGGCAGTGGCAATGGCATCCTCAGTAGACCTTTTGGGACGGTAGGCGAACTGATGTGGGTCGAATGTGGGGGGGGATAATGTTTTTGATGTGAGCCAGAACCAGTCTCTCAAAGCACTTCATGGCAATGGGGGTGAGTGCTATGGGTTGGTAGTCATTCAGACATGTGGATGTTGGTTTCTTGGAGACAGGAATGATAGAGGTGGTCTTAAAGCATGCCGGGACTATAGATTGGGACTGTGAGAGGTTAAATATAGTTGTGAAGACCTCAGCCAGCTGGTTGGCACATTCCCAGAGGACCCGACCCGGTATGCTGTCCGGTCCGGCAGCCTTCCATGTGTTCACTCTGCGCAGTGATTCTCTGACCTCTGCGATTGATAGAGTGAGCACCTGGTTTTCTGGGTGGCTGGGGATTTTTGTGGCTGGGTCAGTTTTGTCCTTGTTGAAGCGGGCATAGAAATGATTTAGCTTGTCTGGCAGGGATATGTAGGCCTGCTTGTACTTACTCTTTCAATCATAGTACTTGATTATTCCGATTGTGCCAAATCTGAAATAATTACATGCCATTTGTTTGAGTAAGTACAAACAGGCCTACTTATGCAGGGTTGCAGCAAAAATCTGCAGGACAAGAGGGGCTTTTAGGACTGAATTTGGAAACACTATGCAACAGGATGGCACCCATGGAGCTAGTAGAACGTTTGCTATCTTGATCGTCATTACTTTAGCAAGGTAAATTCTGGCTGACAGGGCAGCATGAACTAATGTCTCTCTGTTTCATGGCAGTCTCACTAGACAAGTTGCCTCGACGCTGCCCTAGATGACCTTGAGAGAATATATCTATGGTTGCCCTTGGCAACATTATTTACTTGTATAACAGTGTAGAAAAGTGGGTGGAGAGTCACCAATTAATTAATTAATCAAAGACTGGTTTTGACATACAGTGTGTATTTTCTGTGAACACGTCTGGCAGTACAGCTAGATGTCAGCTTGCTCCAACTGACCTGTGAGAAGTAGCATTCTGTGTTTCTAGGCATCAGATATAGAGTAAGAAGTCTGGAGACAAGAATAAATCATCAGTTCTTTGTAATAATAATAATGAATAATGATGATGATAAACTTTATTTATATAGCTTTTTTCTTAACAATGTTACAAAATACTCAACAAAAGGAATAAAACCAGACAAAGGCAAAAATGAGGATAAGACCAAAGGACATGAGCACAAATGGGGTAAAAACAATAAATTAGTAAGGCCAAATAAATAGGAATAAAAACAGTATAAATAAATATCAAACATTTCAAAAAGTTTTCACAGAGAGAAAAGTTTTAAGAACAGATTTAAAAGAAGCTCGAGATTTGGTGTATCTTAGTTCAGTGGGCAGAGTTCCATAGATTCAAAAAATGTTATTTGTTATGTCTCATTATAAAGGGACAACGGATGTAAATTCGCAGTATTGCTACAATTCGGCATGTTACCGTGTGTATCTGCGATACCAGTGTTCATTAGTTAGCATTGTCCCTATTCAAATAAACAAACAAATAAATACAAGTACAAGAGAGTAAAATTCTTGTGTTTTGACTCCTCAACACTGCAGCAACAACAGTAACTGAACAACAAAAAAGCAGTAATAATAATAAATAGTGCGCGGTGTATGTAAGGTGCTGTGTGTGTGGGTGTCTGTGTCTGTGTGCGTCTGTGTAGGCCCAGCCTTAATAAATGTGCATATGTGTGTGTAGTTGTTTGCATATTTGTGTGTGTTTGTGTGTAAACTGATTATCTGCAGAAGACCATAGGTCAGTACAAGATCTATTGTGGGGGCTCTAAAAGCAAAAGCCCGATCACCCTTTGTTGACAAACTGTGGCCGGGGAATAACCAGCAGGACTTCACCTGCGGATCTTAATTGTCGAGAGGGTGCATACCAGGTCAATAAATTAGATGTATGGGCGTCTGGCTAGCGTGGCAGTCTATTCCATTGCCTACCAACACGGGGATCTCTGGTTCGAATCCCAATGTTACCTCCGGCTTGGTCGGGCGTCCCTACAGGCACAATTGGCCATGTCTGCAGGTGGGAAGCCGGATGTGAGTATGTGTCCTGGTCGCTGCACTAGCGCCTCCTCTGGTCGGTCAGGGCGTGTGTTCGGGAAGAGGGGGAATAGCATGAGCCTCCCACACACTACGTCCTCCTGGTGAAACTCCTCACTGCCAGGTGAAAAGAAGAACTGGCGACTCCACATGTAGGAGGAGGAGGCATTGTGGTAGTCTCCAGCCCCCCCCCCCCAGCTTGGCAGAGGGGTGGAGCAGTAACCAGGATGGCTCGGAAGAGTGGGGTAATTGGTCAGGTACAACTGGGGAGAAAAACGGGGGGGGGGCAGATGTATTTAGGAGCAAGACCATTTAAGACCTTAAAAGTGAGCAGTAACATTTTTAAGTCAATTCGAAATCTAACAGGGAGCCAGTGTATGGTGGCAAGAACAGGGGTGATGTGATCATGCCTCTTTGTCCCGGTAATGAGTCGAGCAGCTGTGTTTTGAACCAACTGGAGATGGTGGACGGAGCCACGGTTGATACCCGAGTAAAGTTGGAATAATCAAGCCGAGAATAGATAAAAGCATGTACAACTTCTTGTACCTCAGACATTGATAAAAATTATCTAATTTTAGAGATTATCTTGAGCTGGAAGAAACATGACCGAACAACATTTTTGACTTGATTATCAAAACAAAGGTTCACATTGAATATTACCCTCAAATTCCTAGGAGCCTGTTAAATACTATTTGAAAGACCGCCAAGATTAATACCAAAAGGGATGATGGAATTCGGGGGACCAAACAAAGGAATAACCTCAGACTTACCGTCATTAAATTTAAGAACATTTTGGGACATCCAGGATTTAATATCCGAGGCAAATTGTGAGATTTGCTAGGCTGCTAATATCTGTGGATTTTAGCGGCATGTATAACTGTTTGAGCATAAAAATGGTAAAACGCATCATGATTTTGAATTCACACAGCCAAGAGGCAGCATGTATATAGAAAACAGAAGGGAGCCCAGAACTGAGCCTTGAGGGACACCACAACTCAACGAAGTCATCAAGGAAGTAGTTACCCAAAACAACAGAAAGTTGGAGAGGTATGAGCGTAATAAACTAAGAGCCAAGCCCTTGATGCATACCCAAGTCTCCAAGCGATGTAAGAGGACAGCATCATCGACTGTGTCAAAGGCCACACTTCAGTCTAAAAGAACTAAAATCAAGCAGTCACTTCTGTCTGCTGTCAGCAGTAGGTCATAAATAACCTTAACTAGAGCTGTCTTGGTCTTGTTATCCTCTTTCGATTTTGTATTTTCTGTACGCACAACATCCATTGCACATATTTCCATCTTGTGAGAGAGATCCCCCTGTTGCTCCCCGAGGTTTCTTCCTATTTTTTCTCCGTTAAAGGTTTTCTTTAGGGAGTTGTCCCTTATCTGATGCGAGGGTCTAAGGACAGGATGTTGTATTGCTGTAAAGCCCACTGAGGCACATTTCTAATTTGTGATATTGGGATATAAAAATTGACCTGATTTGACAATGTCATTCAGATTTTCTACAGTCTTTTAAAGGCTGAAGTGTGATTGTTCAGCCAAGGGAGGATATTTGATTTGTTTCCTAGTTTTAAACAGTACAATTTGATCGAGGATGATCCAGGTTCTGCTAGTCCGGGGGCTGCTGGTCCTACACATACAGATGCTGTTGTAGAGTTTATTGAAAAGTGTCACACTGATAGTATTAACTATGATGTAATGAACACAGACTGTGTTCATTACATCAGAATGCAGAATGTTCTCTGGAGGAGGAATGTGAGATGTTGATAAAGACTCTTCTAATGACAAGAATAGGAAACCTGATGATGTGTTTGAGCCTTCTAGTAAACCTTCTACTGGCGACAGGCATGGGTGCAAGTCCATGAATACTGGGATGGCTTCCAGTGCTTTACCTGTGCCCCCATCCATTGAGTTAGTGGTTGTGTCAGGAAGGGCATCCGATGTAAAATTTTGCAAAATCATAATGCGGATGACAAGACCATATTGGGCTGGTCGAGGCTCCATATGGGAATGGTCGAAACCTTGGTTAAAAATGGCCACCATTGGTGTTGTGCCGTCACAGGGTACCAATGAAAACTATAAAATCCGCTGTGGCGACCCCTGAGAAACAGGGAATAAGCTGAAAAAAGAAGACGAATTTGATAGAGGATGGATAGGCACTGACCATTGAATGAATTTAACAGTGCATCTGGATTGAGAGGGGATATAGTAGAATTAAAGAATAATTAATTAAAAGCATCACAGAATTTAACTGTGGAACCAGCATTGCGAATGCGAGACTGTCTTGTAGGGTAGAGACTAGGAATAGAGAGCTGTTGTGGAACTTTAAAAAACAACAGCATTATGGTCAGTTACAAGCATATCCACCAGATTAAGACACCCGAGAGAAACCAGATGAGAGTACAAGGTCTAAATGTGACTTTTGGAATGTGTGGCCCCTTTAACAGATTGAATGAGGTTAAGACTCAGTAAGATCTAAAACAAAAATGTGGTGAGGGAATGAGAAGGATAACATACATGAACATTAAAATCACCAAGAATAAGCACCCTGTCATATGGCATGACAATGGATAGAAGCTCAGAAAACTCAGAAATAAAACCAACTGAATTGGGGGCCCTATAAATTAAGATGTAAAGGGGACTTGCCAGTGATTAAGAAAGTTAAAGCCTCAAAGGAGATAAAATTACCAAAAGTAACAGGATGACACTTAAGACCTAACTTATAAAAAACAGCTAGGCCACCCCCTTTTCCAGAGGGCCTGGGAATATGCAAAATCAGGGGATCTAGCCTCAGTCAGAGGAACAGTGTCCCCTGGGGACAGCCATGTCTAGGTAATCAGAAAAAAATCAAGCTCATAAGAAACATGATAAAGGACTTATTACCAAATATCTCACAATTTCTACCATTAGATATGCTGTGTGGATGAGAGGCCTTGTGTCGTCTGTAGGGGGGGGGGGGGCTCCCAGTGGGGGGGGGAGGACTCCCAGTGAGAGGGTTAACAACAGATGAGGCCAGTGGAGGAAGCAGAACTGTGGGGGTTCCACCATAGGGGGAGATGGAGGTTCTGGGAAGGAAGTGTTGGTTGCAAACAATCAGTTATTCTGCATTCTTTATGTTCTTTATTAAAAAGGGAAAAAAATCCCCCTTCAACTTAAAATTATTTTCTTGAGTTAATTTCTTTTATTTTTGTTGTATTGGTCCTTTTATTTTTGTTGTATCAGTGTATTGTTATATTTTTTGTTGTATATGTATGAAGTTAGAATGATGAACATTCAATATTGATGAGGGGAAAAAGCCAATGATTTAGTCCCCAAGTGTTAGATGCAGGTGTTGTGAGTTTTGAGTACAGTGAGCATTTGACATATTCTGCTTATTCTTCATACTCTGGATCTTCCACAGACTGAGATTGGAGGTTAAATTTGTAGCTTCAGCTTCAGGGTGTTTTTAGGCTCTTGAGAAGAACAGCTAAAGAAATGCCCTGTGATGGCCTGGCGGCCTGTCCAGGGTGTCTCCCTGCCTGCCGCCCAATGACTGCTGGGATAGGCTCCAGCATCCCCGTGACCCTGACAGCAGGATAAGCGGTTTGGATAATGGAGAATGGAGTGGATGTATCAGTCCCATTATTTCACTTAAAATTCATTTTGTATTTCTGATGTACATTTTTCTGTATTCCACCATCATTATCATACCCCCATTCTCTGATTGCCACTCTCTTCCCTCCTCCTCTCCATCCCTTTCCCTCACTCTTTCATTTATCCATAATGTTGTCAGACACTTATAATAACGATCTGAACCTGTCAGTGGCAAAAACAAGCACTTCAGTGGACATACTTTGAGGTAGACAAAAGCCCCGTTTGATTACATTGCAGCAGCTGTTTAGTGGTTGCCGGTAACCACTTACTCCTTCAGTATTGGCCCATTCCAAAGATGTTTGTTCCTATTAATTATTCCAACCCTAAAAAAAATCCTGAGTTAAGAGTTCAGCATTTTCAGCTTCTTTAGGTACTGACTTCAGCTTCCAACTGCCACTATTACACTTTAACATGCATGATTTTCAGTTAGGTAATTAAATGCATTTCAGTTCATATCAGCTGGTTTTATTAGCCATTTTCAGCATTGCTTCAGCAATTTTCTTAAGCTTTTAGCTTCCTCATTTTACTTTACCAATTCAGCTGTTTTTGCAGCAATTTTCAGCTTTTTCGTTCTGCTATCAGCATTCTCATGCATTTTCTGCAGGAAATGCATTTTCTAGTTTGACTACCTTTTCTTCCTGTCAATCATTCTTCCCTCTTTCCCACCCCACAAACAATTCTGTCTCTTATGACCTCCTCTTTTCTTCATTGTCCCCTCCTACCATTGCCTGAATCCTAGGAATGCCATGCCCCCCATCGAGGAACCACCTGTCTGGGACCCTCCGTTCGAGAACCTTTTTTTGACCGCCAATGGGGAGTGTTTCACAGACGATAGTGCATCAGGCCCATCACCCCCCATGGACCAGGGTGCGGAGCTCATGGAGTTTCAGCCCAAGCTGTGGCTCCCTGCCTCCCTTAACAAGCTGCAGGTTCAGGTCACCCACGTCAATTCACCCAGCAGTTTTTTTGTACAGCTCATCCAGAATGACCACCAACTCAAAAGGTCAGCGCTTTTAACAGAACATCTGCATTACTAAACATGTTAACACTGTGGTAGTCAATATAGCAGGATTCCACTATACTTAGATGTCTCCTTTTTGGGACTGCTAGCACTTTCTTAGCATTGTGCACAGGATGCTACCCATCTTCTCATAAATGTCAGAGATGGTTAGTTGGTTAGGCTATGTTTTTTTTCTACTTCAGAATGTTGTTCACATCCTTGTATTTTTTGCTGAGCATCACACCAAGACAAACTTTGTGCAGATTTACTTTGCTACCTATAAACTTGAACTGTAAGGACTGAGTGTGTGTACACAGTGGGGCTGAACAATTTGGGGAAATAATCTAATTGCGTGTTTTTTTTTTTGTTTTTTTTTTTAAACAATATTGCTATTGCGGTTTAGTATGCGATTTTTTTTTTCAAAGTTCATTTTCTTCTGTGTTATCTACTAAATACAGCAATAAATCATTCTGTAGTATGACCAACACATCAGTCAACATATAAACTGTTCTTCCATGTAGTCCAGGCCTACTTGTTATGGTGAAATGAGAAGAATTGATGCATGAATTGACGCGAATAACATATCTTCATTTAACTATTTAATTGTAAAAAGAAAAACCTTCAATCACAGTAGAATATTGACTAATTGATTTAATGTTAAGCCTTGTAAACATGTCATGTAATTATCATGACTTTAGCTTTTTAATAAAATCTGAGAAAGGAATAACAGCCCTGATGTGAACATCATGAAAAAAAATGTGAATCTTACTGATTTCCAGTCAGTAACAGTAACAAATCACACAAACTAAAGTGCAGAAATATAAAAAATAACAAATCTGTGGCTCTACCACTCTAAAAATATTTCAGTTCAATTCAATTTATTGTCATTAAAAACAATTTGCAGGCACATGTTAAAAATGAAATGAGGGCTGTGGCTTCACCAAACAGTGCAAGGCAGACACAGACAAACACAGCAAACACAGTATAAGATATACCCACATGAAGACCAAAAGCTAAAAAAAAGTTAAAAAAGAGCGAGAGTACAAAATATATATACTTCTCAGTCAACATTCTCAAAGCAAACATCGCATCTGTAGTGCTCTTTCGTGGCATGAAACCATACCGCTGCTCGCTAATCGTCACCTCTCCTCTTAACCTCACTTCTATTACTCTTTCCCATATCTTCATGCTGTGGCTGATCAACTTTATACCTCTGTAGTTGCTGTAGTTCTGCACATCGCCCTTATTCTTGAAAGTTGGTACCAGTATGCTTTTTCTCCACTCCTCAGGCATTCTCTCACTTTCCAAGATTGTGTTAAGCAATCTAATTAAAAACACCACTGCCATCTCACCTAAACATCTCCATGCCTCCACAGGTTTATCATCAAGACCAACTGCCTTTCCACTCCTCATCCTCTTCATAGCTGCCCTCACTTCCTCTTTGCTAATCCACTGCACTTCTTGATTCACTATCCCCACATCATCCAATCTTCTCTCTCTCATTTTTTTCATTCATTAGCTCTTCAAAGTACTCCTTCCACCTTCTGTCTACTTTCTTCATCTCTCTGACTAGCCCACTTCTTTTTGCCAACTTCTTCCTCTGTATATTTTGCATTACTTCCTCATTCCACCACCAAGTGTCCTTGTCTTCCTTCTTCTGTCCAGATGACACACCAAGTACCTTCCTAGCTTTCTTCCTCACTATTTCTGCAGTTGTTGCCCAGCCATCCAGCATCTCTTCACTACCACCCAGTGCCTGTTTTAACTCCTCCCTGAACTCCCTCTTCAACTTCCACCATTTGATCTTTGGCTCTGCCTTCACTCGCTTCCTCTTCTTGGTCTCCAAAGTCATCCTTCAAACCACCATCCGATGCTACCTAGCTACATTGTCCCCTGTCACCACCTTGCAGGCTCCAGGGACTTTCAGATCGTGCCTCCTACATAAGATATAGTCCACCTGTGTGCACTTTTCTCCACTCTTATTCGTCACCGTGTTCCTCCGTCTTCTTGAAATATGTGTTCACCACAGCCATTTCCATCCTTTTCGCAAAATCCACCACCATCTGTCCTTCCGGTATGGCAACCTGGCTAAAATGTGTGAGATGGCATGCAATACAGTTTATCCAGTGTCTTTACCAAAGTCGTAAACTCGGCCGTTGTCATGTTGAGGGGTATCATATCTTTCCCTATGAACTCCGCTATGGCCTGAGTAATGTCGCGGTGCCGTTTTGAATCTCTTTCATTTGGAGATATACTCGAACATTTCGGTCAGTGATCCCTGCTGGCTGGTATTCAGCCTACCTGACACTGGTGGTTGGGTTTGTAGCCATGCAGTTGTCATACATGGCCTTGTGATGCTTTCTTAAATACTGGAACAGATTTGTAGTGTTGCCCTGTGTTGAGCTATGGTAGCAAGGCACGTTCCGCAAAATACCTGACTCTGCAGCATCTTCTTTCCTTAATCCAAAATAGGTCCAGACAACCGTACAGCTAAAAATATACAAATTGTATATTTATTATTTAATTGTATTTTGCTTCATGCTAACCAGTACACTTGAATCAGTGGCTTCAGACACTGAAAATATTACTGACAGTTTTATTATGCCTTCTTGTCCCCTTTGAATGTTGTGGACTCAAAGTTAACACTTTCTATGGAATGACCCAAATGCTAGCTAGATGGCAAGACTGTGTAACCTACTATGAAATGGCAAGGAAAGTATGAGCTGTTTTTGGTTACAGTCGATTTGAGTTTTGGTGGCATTCTAGGGGAAACAGGTTAAAAACATACACAGCTGGCTAGCTATGTCTTACCTTTGCCATTCTGAGGTACATCCCCCTGCTGTGAGCGTAGCACCGCGATTCTGTAACCCAACCAGCTACAGAGAACTGGTAAGCATCCAGACTTTTGTATGCTTTTAGGTCAGCACCTGTGTATGGGGACACTCCGTTGGTAAAATAGTGGTACAGATCGTGTGGATTGAACTCGGGCAGACTGGACGATTTTGCTAGGTCTGTGAATACATCGGTAGGAAGAAGGTACGGGTCGGTAGCTAACCCTGCTATCGCTAGCTTCTCCACATATCGCTCTTTGTGCCGTCCTACAAGGTGACTCACTTCACAGGGCAACTCCAAAACATTACTCTGACTATTGGTAGCCATCACTTAAATTTAAACTATAATAGCTACTCATCCGTTGCAATATTTTGTTTGTTTTTGTTGTTCGCTTTTGAATTTCCCAGTCTATCACTTACTGCCGTCTGTCATGGCGCAGTCTCCCTCGTCACGTGATAATTGTGACATGTCTGCAAAGGGTGAATATAACTCATAGACTGGCAATGTCTCCTCTACTCACAAGACATGAATGGTATGAGAGTAAAGAATATACACCGATCAGCCACAACATTAAAACCTGCTTGAACCAGTTTTTCATGATTAAAAATGCTTTAAACTGTATACACTTGTCTATAAACACTTACTATTTCATTATTGATTATGATATGTGGACTTACATAATAAGATAATCATAAGTGAATTGCATTCAAAAATAACATTTTTAGACGAAAATGGTAATTTTGTAAGTACATTGGGAGGGGTGGGGGCATTATTTTGTTATTTAAATAAATTGATACATACTGGTGTTCGTGATGACATCTATCTTACCAGGTGATCCAGGTCCTGCAGAATTTTTCATATTTAAAAAAAAAAAGATCACTTACCATATTTAAAAATGCATGGGCTCTAATTCCACATTAGTTTCACCCTTCTTCCCGTCATTGGAAATACATGGTGCTGCATGTGGTGAAACTGATTAAATTTAAAGCAATTTTAATCATTAAGTAATTTAAGGTAGGTGGTTTTAAATGTTGTGGCTGTATAATATTCAAGAAGTAATTACAAATATATCCCCCCTCCCCTCCCTTTTCAGATTGTAGGCGCCATGTTAGGGGGGGGCAAACATAAGAAACTGGAAAGTTCAACAGGGTCCATCCCGAAGATCAACCCTGTATTCTTTCAAGAACAAGATTTGCGGCCAATCCAGGCGGAAACACTATTCACAACCTTCATCGTTGAGCACAATTTACCTTTGTCTGTAGCTGACCATGCTGGACCACGATTTAAAAAGATGTTCCCCGATAGTCAAATTGCCAAACAATACAACTGCGCCAGAACCAAAACCAAAACACTTGCCTTGAGCGACAAAAAGAGCATCAGTGATGTTGTGCGCCATTGCCCATACACTATTGCAACGGATGGGAGCACAGACATGGATGATGTTAAGTTGTATCCCGTTGTTGTCCATTTGTATGATGCCAGTGTTGGCAAAATAGTAGTACTACTGCTCAAACTTGTTGAGTGTAGAGCTTCTACTGGACGAGGCATCTATGATCTTATTGACTGTGAACTCAAAAAAGAGGAATACCATGGGCTAACTGTGTTAGCTTTGCAGCTGACAATGCTGCGGTAATGCAGGGCTTAGGGGAAGGTGTTGCAGCATTCATCAAGGCAGAGAATCCACAAATTTACTTAGTCGGTTGTGCCTGCCATCTCATGCACATAGCTGCAAAGAAGGCTGCCAGACAGCTCTGTGTTGGTATTGAGGACCAGCTTATCACAATATACTATTACCTTGACAAAAGCAGCAAGAGGAAAGCCTTGCTGCGTGATATACAATTGATTTGCAGTGTTGACGTGTGAAAGATACTGAAACTGGCCTCTACGAGATGGCTGTCCTTTGGTCAGTGTGTGATTCAGCTGCTCCAGCAGTGGGAACCTCTGACTCTGTTCTTTGCTGAAGAGGCAACAGGGAAGAATAAGAAGCCAGTGCTCTCCACAGCCCCCACCCTGAAGGCCAAGTCCTCCACAGGCCCCACACAACCCCCACCCTGAAGACCAAGCCCTCCACAGGCCCCACCTTGAAGGCCAAGCCCTCCACGGCCCCCACCCTGGAGGCCAAGCCCTCCACAGGCCCCACCCTGAAGACCAAGCCCTCCACAGGCCCCACCCTGAAGGCCAAGCCCTCCACGGCCACCACCCTGAAGGCCAAGCCCTCCACAGGCCCCACCCTGAAGACCAAGCCCTCCACAGGCCCCACCCTGAAGGCCAAGCCCTCCACAGCCCCCACCCTGAAGATCAAGCCCTCCACAGGCCCCACCCAGAAGACCAAGCCCTCCACAGCTGCCAGCCTCACTCAGCCCAAGTCAGCTGGAGAAACACAGCCCTCACCTTCCAACCCAGCAGAGTTTAACCTGAATGCGTTCCTCTTTCGCCAAACAGAGGTTGGTAAGAAAAAAGACAAGGCAAAAGAAAAGGAGAGGGAACAAGAAAACAAAAAAGAAATTACAAAACCAGAGAAGGTTTACAAGTTCCTAAGTGAGCCTCATTCCAAGATGTATGCGCTCTTCCTCAAGCAGGCAATTCCCCTGTTTGACACTGCAAACCAGTGTCTTCAGAAGGAGGAGTCTTGCATTCAAACATTACTTTTCACATTAGAGCTGCAGCTTCAGAAAATTCTGCTGGCATTCGGCAAAGTTGAACATGTAATGGGAATGATGGATGAAATTCGAGGTAGAAGCAAGCCTGCACTTTACAGAAAACGGGACTGTCAGCTGGCTGATGAAGACCTGTCTATTGGCCATGAGATGCATGAATTCATAGAGAGCCAAGGTAACCTACAGCTGACTGATTTTTTCAAAGACGTCAGGAGCAACTTCCCACAGCTGCAGATTATATGGTGGCAAAGTTCCCCTTTGGGGATGAACTGCTGCAGCATGCAGGGGTCGCAGACATGCATAGATGCCAGACCACAAGTTTCTCCTCTCTCAAGTACTTCATTCACATATTCCCTTGCCTCCTGCCCAAGGACGTGAGTGTGGATGCAGTTGATGGTGAATTTAGGCTGTTACAGGCGACAAGCCTGGGTGATGGTATCTTTTCCAAGAGGGCTGATGAGGCTTGGAGGGAGGTGGGTCTTATGACAACAGGAGGGAGAAAGCTTTTTGCTGGCCTGTCTGCTGCCATGTTGGGGAGCTTGGTCATTTTTCACAGCAATGCAGATTGTGAAAGAGTCTTCGGTTTAGTATCCAAAAACAAGACACAGTATCGTGCCAGCCTCAGCACTGAAATTTTGAGTGCACTTGTTATCAGAAGGGTGATGATGGCTGCCAAAAGCACTATATGCCATACAGAGGTTTACAGTGATACACTGTTAAGAGCAGCAATGTCTGCCTCTTATGAGGCTAAGCTTAAAAGTGCACCTGGCACTTAAAGTTGGACACCCTGAGAAAACTTTTTGAGCTGATAAACTGTTCTGGGGGGTTTTAGGGTGCTTGAGTGATTTTAGGCCTCCATAAAACTTTTCAGTTTATTTGGGCTTCAAACTTATTTTTATTTTTTTACCCGATGCAAGCCTACTAACATGGTGAATAGTCATGAATCCCAATGACTGGTGGTTTTGTTTTTTGATTTCAGTATTCAATAAATAAGTGGGGGGGGGGGGTTTCACAATGTACTGCGTGATGTCTTTTTTTTCAGCATGTACTTTCGGCACGCACACAAACACAAATTATAATTTTTTTGTATGTGCGCACACGCAAAAATGACTACTAATTTTTATTCTTTAGGGTTGGCAGGTCTGGCAATAGGATAAACAAATCCTGAAACCTTTCAACCTTGGGGGGCACACGCTGGCTACCTCACCTTCAGAGTACTCACTGCTTTATGCAACAGCTTTAGGCCAGTGTTTGCACATTTTGAGCATATAGCAGAGGCAAAGGCAAATGGTGCAGACATGATTGCCAGGGTTCGTTTCACTTGTAAATTTTTTGAAAAGCTACAAGTTACTGCACTTTGTCTTCTTTTTACTGGACATTCTTGACCAGTTGTCATGCCTGAGCTTAAAATTGCAAGACAACGCCACAACATTGAGTGACGTCCATCAGGCTCTGGGGAAGACTTATCTTTCTCTCACAGCAATGCAGTTTTCACCAGGGCCACACCTTGATGCATTTTTGAAGGAGGCTCAGGGCGGAGTTTTCCAGGAGGTACAACTCATTGGCTGTGAGGATGGCAAGCTTGAATACGAGAGAAAGAAAGTTCCTCAGAGCATGGAGAAGTACCTCAGACAGCGGTTCGACTTTTTTGATCAAGACCTGCTTGCAGCTGCCCAGGTTTTCAACACCTGCAACTGGCCAAAGAACCAAGAGGATTTGGCAGTGTATGGCAATCACCACATCACCACACTCTGCCAACACTTTTGGCCTGTGCTGGAAAGAAATGGATGCAATCTTCAAGAAGTACAGGAAGAGTGGATGGATTTAAAAGCACTTGCACAGCACCAACAGTTCACATTTGATGCCCCTGCACTGATTTTCCAGGATGATCACAGGTAGAGATTCGCCCACATCAGCCACCTGTTTGAAATTGTTCAAGTCCTTCCCATGGCCACAGCAGTGTGTGAGCGTGGATTCTCAACACTGAAAAGAGTGAAAAACGATTGGCAGTCCAGGTTGAGCACTGACATGCTCAATAAACCTTTGTCAAGAGCCTTTTTGACAGCAAGAAAAATGGGAGCCTTAAGAGTCCCCATACGAGATCTGGAAGAGCACCTAAAGAAGACCTACTCTGATGTCCGGAGACATGAGCCAGTCACCATCCCGGATGACATGCCACCAATTCACCCACCTGACCACCATATGGATACAAGACCCCCCCCCACATGGAGCGAGGTGGAGAGGACGGTAAAGCAGGCAAGATCGATGTCAGCTCCTGGGCCCAATGGTATTCAGTATAGACTATAAGAACACTCCTAGAGTCCTGAAATACCTCTGGAAGCTGATGAAAGTCGCATGGCAGAAAAGAGTCATACCCAGGGCATGGCAAAGAGCAGGAGGCATTCTGATCCCCAAGGAGAAGAACTCTTCCTGCATCAGCCAGTTTCACCAGATCAGCCTTCTTAATGTAGAGGGAAAGATATTTTTTAGTGTGATTGCCCAAAGGCTCTCCACATTCCTGCAAAGAAACAACTTTGTCGATACATCAGTGCAGAAAGCCGGGATCCATGGCTTCTCAGGATGTCTGGAGCATGCTAATATCATCTGGCACCAGATACAAGCTGCCAAGAAAGAACGGAGAGACCTGCACGCGGTTTTCTTAGACCTTGCCAACGCTTTTGGATCAGTTCCTCACAAGATCCTGTGGACGGCGTTTGATTTTTTCCATGTCCCCAAAAATATCACAGAGTTGGTCAAGACCTACTTTCAGGATCTGCAGTTCTGTGTCACAACACAGAACACCACCACCACTTGGCAACATCTGGAAATAGGCATTATGGCGGGCTGCACTATTTCCCCTCTGGCGTTCACCATGGCGTACATGGATGACTTGACCACCATAGCAACAGCAAAACCATGCACCAGGCGCCTGCTGCAGAAACTCCAGGAGAACATCAAGTGGGCACGAATGGAGTTTAAACCAAGTAAATCTCGCAGCATCTCCATTGTCAAAGGCCAATTAACAGATGAACGGTTCTGCATTAGTGATCAACCAAACCCCACAGTCCGGGAGAAGCCCATCAAGAGCCTCGGACGGTGGTACAATGCAGACCTCAAAGACACCCAGCAACTGGAGCAACTTCGCCAGGATACAATCAGTGGCCTCAGGCAAATCAACAACACTGCACTGCCCGGGAAGTTGAAGCTTTGGTGCTTTCAGTTTGGGCTGCTACCCCGACTCATGTGGCCAATAACCATGTACGAAGTCTCACTATCTCATACCAATCACTTGGAGAGGCTAGTGAACTCGCAGGTGAGGAAGTGGCTTGGACTGCCAAGGTGCCTCAGCAGTGTTGGACTCTACGGCAATGGAGCCCTCGCACTGCCAATTTCCAGCCTGGTTGAGGAAT
This sequence comes from Lampris incognitus, assembly GCF_029633865.1. Taxonomy (NCBI): domain Eukaryota; kingdom Metazoa; phylum Chordata; class Actinopteri; order Lampriformes; family Lampridae; genus Lampris; species Lampris incognitus. The sequence continues at coordinate 27,982,749 of NC_079221.1, read as the reverse complement.
TCAAATGTGCCAAAGTGAGACTCGACATGTCCCTCACAGAATCCTGAGACCCGGTAGTGAGAGGAGTTGCTCCAACCCTAGCAACAGGGAAGAAATGGACCCCGACTGCAGCTGTACTGGAGGCGAAATCTGCCCTCCGCCACCGAGACGTAGTAGGCCATGTTCAACAAGGCAGAGGCGGCCTTGGCCTGGGAATAAAAACACCTACCTGGCAAAAGGCGACTACTACCGAATGGCAAACTATGGTGGTTGAGGAGGTTCGCCGACAGGAAGAAGCAACCAGATGTGCTAAAGCCGTAGCACAAGCCAAACGGGGTCGCTGGATGAGGTGGGAGGGTGTTGAAAAGAGGAAACTCACATGGAATGAGCTCTGGAGCATGGAATCAAATAGGCTGAGTTTCATCATCAAGGCCACATATGATGTCCTGCCCTCTCCCATAAATCTAAATCTCTGGTTTGGAGAGAATCCATCTTGCTCCCTGTGTACAGCCCCAGCAACCCTCAAGCACATCTTGGTTGGCTGCAAGACCAGCCTTACCCAAGGCAGATACACCTGGCGACACAATCAGGTGCTCAGGTGCTTGACAGCTGAACTCGATTGCAAGAGGGTTTCCATCAATGCCCAACCCTTCAACAACCAGGAAAGGCCCCAGCGTTTTCCAGCTTTCATTCGGGAGGGGGATAAACTGAAGGCCAACCCTTCACTTCCCAACTTAGGCTCACTAAACACGAATTTGGCTACATTTAGAAGTATGTGTTATAGGTTTTCTACTGCTTTTTGTAATGTTTTCATTACAGACGTGGCTGACCTAGGCACAATGCTGGGAGGGAGGGAGGCAGGGATGTAGGGAGCGAGAGAGCATGTATGAGGCAGAGGCATGGGGGAGTGCGAAAAAGAGACTGAACTAAGAGACAATGTGTGTATGTTTACAAATGAACTTGAGTTTTCAATTAAATAAATAGTTACATATTTTCATTCTGTTAATGTCTTTATTTATTGATGTGTCACAGTTAAGGAAGGCTGTGTTAAGTTGTGTTAAATTGCGTTTTCTGTGTTTTTACATTTGGGCCACCAAAAAGTACTTTGGCCACCAAATTTAGGGGCTTGGTAGCCCATGGGGCCAGTGCTTGAAAATATTAGCGTCTATCCCTGAACACCTGAAATATTGGTTTATAGTCCAAAAGGTTGCCGTTTCAATGGGCATATATTTTTTAGATGTCTTTGTGTCACCCAGTTGTAACCTAGGCATCCATTCTGCACACCTTTCTTAGCAAAACAAGATTTCACTCAACTGATCTTTATCAGGCACAATTTTAGTTCTCATGTTTTATAACCTAGGTTTCATGTGTCTTGTTTTTATAATTTTTTTTTTTTCCTATTGGATGGTTTTGTCACCCCTATCTGCTATCCCCTGTCCTGTGCTCCCTGCTGTTTCCAGGATTTGGGAGCTGTTGAAGCAGGAATATGGGACTACAAAGCCTCAGAAGATAGAGTGGGAGGCAGACATGCCCTGTGCTGCCCTCATTAATGGGGTCTGGGAGAGAGGCCAGATCTGCACCAATGACACATCAAACAACATCGCTGAGGTATGACCACTGACATTGACTCCAAACTGATAGAACTTCCGGGAATCAGTCCTTAAAGTGCAGCCTGAAGCATGTATTTCCCCAGTGCTTGTATGGCATTTGGGGCAAGTCCAACCCATGTAGCGTTATCCAACATGCTGACTCTTAAACCATGATGGAAGAAAAATCAAACCAAAATGTACGTATGTATAAAATGCGACAAGTTACAACCATGGTAGTTAGGGTTTAAAGTTTAATTGGATTTTATGCAAGTGTACATCCATGCTGAAAATGTATGATCCTGTTGTACGAAAAAGTGCTGTCAAAAAAAGTATATCCTAGAAATGAAGGAAATGGTGATTCTGTCATCCCCTGGTGCCTGTTACCAGGTGGTGCGTTATGATTTTGGCAGCAAGGCAAAGCTTCATATCAGCAACTTAAGGCCACTTCAGCCAACCCTGGTGGGCTCTCTGGCCCTGGAGTGTACCCTCAGCGACATCAGGTTACACACACACACACATCACAGCTCTTTTCTGTTCTGGCCCCACAGTGGTGGAATGAACTCCCCACTGATGTCAGGACAGCGGAGTCGCTGCCCATCTTTCGGCACAGGTTGAAAACTCACCTCTTCAAGAACTACTACCCTCCTACTTCTTCTTAGCACTTATTGTATCCACTCATTTTAAAAAAAAAACTCTTTCTTGCGCTTTTACTTTATCACTAGTTTTGCTCTTAGATGCTTGTTTAGATGTACTTATGACCTCTGATGACTAGTAGTTCTGATTTCCTACGTTAAATGCACTTATTGTAAGTCACTTTGGATAAAAGCATCGGCTAAATGACTGTAATGTAATGTAAATACAGTCTGTGCCAGTCATACACAGGTGCATATGATTTCACACAGTCAGGCACTAACACATTTGCGAACCTTCACATCTGTGCACTGTTATACATACTGTGATATGGCTACAAACTTTGATGCAGATTGGAATCCCAACTGGCAGTATCTTTCCACTTACCCCTTTCTTTTATACTCTCTCTCTTACACTCAACATGTCTCTTGTCTCTCAATCGCTCAGACCTGCAGGAGGTTGCTCCACTTGGACAGCCACAGCCTGTGACTTCATCTCTTCCCATCTGACAGGAGCCTCTGCTGTCATGTCAATCAAGGTTTGCATCTCTCTGCGTCAGTCCTTAGTGGGGATACCAAGATTTTGAACTTCGATATCATACTTGTACAAATTTTGACATTTGATACCATTTTGATACATGGGCAAAAAAATCCAAAAATAGAAAAAAAAATTACTCAGTGATTTCTGTTGACGAAGATAGAAGAAAATCTTATGGATTAAAAAAAAATCAATGTATTTGATAACCCTAGTCCTTGGTCCTGGTCCTCTCCTTTTTTCTTTTTTCTTTTTTTTTTTTCCCTCTTGTGTTCCTGTCCTGTCTTGTGTTCCTGTAGATGTGACTCGTACATGCGCGAACATAAACAATTTACTCAAAATGGTCGCATAACAAACCTTTTCTTTTTGGGAAGTGCAAGTTTGTATTGGACATAGTCGCATTCATGCGAGGGTCCACCTGGAGGACCGCGCGTCCACTGACTGACAGGCAAAACGTTTTTATTTGGAAGATTTTTTTAGCTTGAGCGCTGCATATTAAAAACTTTTTTCCCATATTTCCCGTTCAGTCAACTTGGGTGCTGTGCAAAAGTCATAATGGTAGGAAAACATTGGTTTTTCTGTCTGTTCATGTGTGTATCTGTCCACTGTTGATCTCACATACTACTGGGTTTGTCAGGCCAATACATTTTGTGCAGTTATAACTGTATGATCAAGGACCTCTTTGTTGTTGTGGTGGTTCAAAACCTTTGGAAAATCTTCTTTTACACTGCAATTGAGTGCTAGCTCCTCAGCTGTCCAAGCACTGAGAAGGAGAGATACGCAGGCAGTGCCTCCGTATTTTCCCTTCTCACGTTAGACGAAAAAAGGGGTGATTTGTCACCATGTCTGAGCACCAGAGAAGGGAGATGTGCTTGGCAGGGATCTGCACTCGAGTGCACTCTTCTAGTTTTATCTTTCTTTCTGTCCTCTTCGGACCCCCTGCCCATTTTGACCAAATGTTTCTTTCCTTGTCCCTCCTCTTCTCTCCCCTCTGTTCCTACAGTTCCGCTACAGAAACACTTTTTTTAAATTGTGACCATCACCTCATTAAAACTACATACTGATTTTTAACATTTTATCAATATAGAGGTGGTGTTTTTAGTTTTTTACTTATGTCTTTTCAACAAGTTTTTACAGTTTGTCGAAATAACTGTACCCTTGTACTTACCAGATTTTCTCTTGGGAATCAGTAAAGTTCATCTTGCCTAAATAGACAAAAATTTGAAATGGGAGTCTTACATGATATGAAACAATATTTTGTTTACTGGCTCCTGCCCTCCTCTCATCTATTCTCTTCTCTCTCCTTGTTCAGGAGCCAACAGATATGGGTCCCATTCCTGTCAGTCTGATCTGTTCTAACAGGGCTGGGCAGGATGTCAGCATGGCAGACTTGCTGGTCAACGAGGGCCTTGCGCTCAAGCAGAGGAAACCAAGGTGTTTTTGTGTGGCTCTGGGTGATTTTGTCTCTGCTTAGCAGTGCCTATGTCCATGCACACAAACATATGGTTCAAAGACATCTGTTCCTATTTTCAACCCTGTTAGTTTATCCTTCTTGCTTTATTTTGATCAGAAAGGTGAACACTACACACCAACTGCTCAAGTTCAGAAATTACGTATCCCTCTGTTTTTGGTATCTGTCCGTAGAGACATTTCTCCTTACCTAGCCATCAGTCCTTCTACACATTTCTTTTACCCATCTGTATAGATGTCTATAATCTATTGAACAATACTACTACTTTCGGCTGCGCCCGTTAGGGGTCGCCACAGCGGATCATCCGTTTCCATTTCTTCCTGTCTTCTGCGTCTTCCTCTGTCACACCAGCCACCTGCATGTCTTCCCTCACCACATCCATAAACCTCCTCTTTGGCCTTCCTCTTCTCCTCTTCCCTGGCAGCTCCATATTCAGCATCCATCTCCCAATATACCCAGCATCTCTCCTCCACACATGTCCAAGCCATCTCAATCTTGCCTCTCTTGCTTTGTCTCCAAACCGTCCAACCTGAGCGGTCCCTCTAATATAATCGTTCCTAATCCTGTCCTTCTTCGTTACTCCCAGTGAAAATCGTAGCATCTTCAACTCTGCCACCTCCAGCTCCACCTCCTGTCTTTTCGTCAGTGCCACTGTCTCCAAACCATATAACATAGCTGGTCTCACAACCATCTTGTAAACTTTCCCTTTAACTCTTGCTGGTACCCTTCTGTCGCAAATCACTCCTGACACACTTCTCCACCCACTCCACCCTGCCTGCACTCTCTTTTTCACCTCTCTACTGCACTCCCCGTTACTTTGGACAGTTGACCCCAAGTATTTAAACTCAAATGCCTTTGTCACCTCCACTCCTTGCATCCTCACCATTCCACTGTCCTCCCTCTCATTCACGCATAGGTATTCCGTCTTGCTCCTACTGACTTTCATTCCTCTTCTCTCCAGTGCGTACCTCCACCTCTCCAGGCTCCCCTCAACCTGCACCCTACTCTCGCTACAGATCACAATGTCATCCGTGAACATAATCGTCCATGGAGACTCCTGCCTGATCTTGTCCGTCAACCTGTCCATCACCATTGCAAACAAGAAAGGGCTCAGAGCCGATCCTTGATATAATCCGACCTCCACCTTGAACCCATCTGTCATTCCAACCGCACACCTCACCATTGTCACACTTCCCTCATACATATCCTGCACCACTTCTACATACTTCTCTGCAACTCCTGACTTCCTCATACAATACCACACCTCCTCTCTCAGCTTTCTGTCATAAGCTTTCTCTAAATCTACAAAGACACAATGCAACTCTTTCTGGCCTTCTCTATACTTCTCAATCAACATTCTCAAAGCAAACATCGCATCTGTGGTGCTCTTTCGTGGCATGAAACCATACTGCTGCTCGCTGATCATCACCTCTCCTCTTAACCTAGCTTCTATTACTCTTTCCCAAATCTTCATGCTGTGGCTGATCAACTTTATACCTCTGTAGTTGTTACAGTTCTGCACATCGCCCTTGTTCTTGAAAATCGGTACCAGTATGCTTCTTCTCCACTCTTCAGGCATCCTCTCACTTTCCAGGATTGTGTTAAACAATCTAGTTAAAAACTCCACTGCCAACTCTCCTAAACATCTCCGTGCCTCCACAGGTATGTCATCAGGACCAACTGCCTTTCCACTCTTCATCCTCTTCATAGCTGCCCTCACTTCCTCCTTGTTAATCCACTGAACTTCCTGATTCACTATCCCTACATCATCCAACCTTCTCTCTCTCTCATTTTCTTCATTCATCAGCCCCTCAAAGTATTCCTTCCACCTTCTTAGCACACTCTCCTCGCTTGTCAGCACATTTCCATCTCTATCCTTGATCGCCCTAACCTGCTGCACATCCTTCCCAGCTCAGTCCCTCTGTCTAGCCAATTGGTACAAGTCCTTTTCTCCTTCCTTGGTGTCTAACCTGTCATACAACTCACCATACGCCTTTTCCTTTGCCTTTGCCACCTCTCTCTTTGCTTTACGTTGCATCTCCTTGTACTCATGTCTACTTTCGTCATCTCTCTTACTATCCCACTTCTTCTTTGCCAACCTTTTCCTCTGTATAATTTGCTGTACTTCCTCATTCCACCACCAAGTCTCCTTGTCTTCCTTCCTCTGTCCTGATGACACACCAACTACTTTCCGAGCTGTCTCCCTCACTATTTCTGCAGTGGTTGTCCAGCCATCTGGCAACTCTTCACTACCACCCATTGCCTGTCTTTACTCCTGCCTAAACTCCACACAACAGTCTTCCTTCTTCAACTTCCACCATTTGATCCTCGGCTGTGTCTTCACTCGCTTCCTCTTCTTGGTCTCCAAAGTCATCCTACAGACCACCATCCGATGCTGCCTAGCTACGTTCTCCCCTGTCACCACCTTGCAGTCTCCAATCCCTTTTAGATGGCGCCTTCTACATAAGATATAGTCCACCTGTGTGCACTTTCCTTCACTCTTGTACGTCACCCTGTGTTCCTCCCTCTTCTTGAAATATGTATTCACCACAGCCATTTCCATCCTTTTCGCAAAATCGACCACCATCTGTCCTTCCACATTTCTCTTGTTGACTCCATACCTTCCCATCACCTCCTCCTCCCCTCTATTCCCTTCACCAACATGTCCATTGAAGTCCGCTCCAATCACCACTCTCTCCTCCTTGGGTACCCTCTCCACCATGTCGTCCAACTCACTCCAGAATTCTTCTTTTTCATCCATCTCACACCCAACTTGCGGGGCATATGCACTGATAACATTCAGCAATAAACCTTCAATTTCCAACTTCATACTCATCACTCTGTCTGACACTCTCTTCACCTCCAGCACGCTCTTGACATACTCTTCCTTCAGAATTACCCCTACCCCATTTCTCCTCCCATTCACACCATGGTAGAAGAGTTTGAACCCACCTCCGATACTCCTGGCCTTACTCCCCTTCCACCTGGTCTCTTGCACACACAGTATGCCTACCTTTCTTCTTTCCGTCATGTCAGCCAGCTCTCTCCCTTTACCAGTCATAGTGCCAACATTCAAAGTCCCAACTCTCTCACCTCCACATGCCTACCCTTCCTCCTCTCTAGCTGCCTCTGGACATGCTTTCCCCCTCTACTTCTCCTTCGCCCAGCAGTAGCATAGTTTCCACCGACACCCTGCTGGTTAACAGTACCGGTGGCGGTCGTTGGTAACCCGGGCCTCGACCGATCCGGTATGCAAGTCTTATTTATGCTCCGCATATTTGATTTGGCAAAGATTTTACGCCAGATGCCCTTCCTGACGCAACCCTCCCCATTTGTCCGGGCTTGGGACCAGCACTAAGGATGCACTGGCTTGTGCATCCTCAGTGGCTGGGTTCTATAATCTATTGAACAGTGGTTCTCAATCCAGTCATCAGGAACCCATAGGGCGGTTAGGAATGGAAGTGGCGCTGTTGCTGAATGGAGGTGGTGAATGGAGGTTGCTGAATGGAGGTGTTGCTGAATGCTGTTACTGAATGGAGGTGGCTCCATTAGGAATCGAGGTGGTGCTGGTGCTGAATGGAGGTGGTGCCATTCCTAATAAATTTTTTGTTCAAACTTCAGAATAGACAATTTATTAGAATAAAACCTAGTATATGTCATTTTTTGAAAAATAACAGCCAAACGTCTGCATTATTATCAACGAGAGGTTTAAGCAGAGATAGTCAAAACACAACCATTTGGGATAGTTTATATCATAGCCATTTCACTCACTTGCAGCATGTGTTGGACTAAGCTATCATTACAGATGTCATTTATTTGTCATAATGCCCATCTGTCAGTCTAAACATTGAACATGCAAGTCTAGTCATCTCTTATCTATCCATTCATTTGTTCGCTCAGCTAACCACAGTAGTTGTGCAGCTATATCATTTTTGTTCTTGGGTTTTTTTCTCCAGACAGTATCTCACAAATGTTGCTTAACATTCTTCTAGAGAGACTGCTCTGCCGAAACCAGAGAAAATTGTCAAGGAGTCCCAACCAGACGGGAGTGAAAAAGATGGCACTGAAACAGATGGCAAACACACCCCTCCTGATCCCCCTCTACCTACTCCCCCTCCTGTTGCCCCTTCTGCTACCCCTCCCACTGCCTCTCTTGCGTCCCCTCTTGTTGCCCCTGCTGCTGACTGTCCTGCTTCTTCTTCACTCCCCATCCCATCTGTCTTTGACTCCAACCTTCTCTCTGCTCCAGAGTCGGCCCACTGCGCTCACCTGTCTACTGAGAAGGTGAGGAACCACACACACACACAACAGGCAAATTTCTTATTCATAAGGATTTTTAGAGTACCAACAGAACTTCTGGATGGTGGTGAGTAATCCGCTAGAGTAGATGGTAAAATAGACTACTAGCCACAGGCAAAAACATTATACTCAGCAGTGCAGGGATGAAGACATCAATACTCCCATTAGGATGGTTATGGAAGATGGCAGAGTTGAGGAGAGACAGCAGATAAGAGCTAAGGCGAGAGTCCGTTCAAGTTTATTTGTACATCCCTAAATCACAGTTAAAGTCTCTGTTGGCCTTTACATTCACACAGTGAAAAACAGCTTTACAGCAAAATGACAGTGGATGTCACTCTTCCTTAGACCCTCGGTTTGGATGAAAAACACTTACTGAAAGCGGTTCATACCGACATGTAGTGATAATTAAACAAGGCTAAAGAAAAGTGGTAGAGTGGTCGAAGAGGATTTTATCCCTGAAATATAGAAGGATATTAGGAGGTTTAGAGGTGAAGAATATAGTTGGTGTGCAGAAAAAAAGAATTCTGCACACCAACTACACTCACTGGCCACTTTATTAGGTACACCTTGCTAGTACCGGGTTGGACCCCCTTTTGCCTTCAGAACTGCCTTAATCCTTCGTGGCATAGATTCAACAAGGTACTGGAAACATTCCTCAGAGAGTTTGGTCCATATTGACATGATAGCATCACGCAGTTGCTGCAGATTTGTCGGCTGCACATCCATGATGCGAATCTCCTGGTCCACCACATCCCAAAGGTGCTCTATTGGATTGAGATCTGGTGACTGTGGAGGCCATTTGAGTACAGTGAACTCATTGTCATGTTCAAGAAACCAGTCTGAGATGATTCGAGCTTTATGACATGGCGCGTTATCCTGCTGGAAGTAGCCATCAGAAGATGGGAACACTGTGGTCATAAAGGGATGGACATGGTCAGCAACAATACTCAGGTAGGCTGTGGCGTTGACACGATGCTCAATTGGTACTAAGGGGCCCAAAGTGTGCCAAGAAAATATCCCCCACACCATTACACCACCACCACCAGCCTGAACCGTTGATACAAGGCAGGATGGATCCATGCTTTCATGTTGTTGATGCCAAATTCTGACCCTACCATCCGAATGTCACAGCAGAAATCGAGACTCATCAGACCAGGCAATGTTTTTCCAATCTTCTATTGTCCAATTTTGGTGAGCCTGTGCGAATTGTAGCCTCCGTTTCCTGTTCTTAGCTGACAGGAGTGGCACCCGGTGTGGTCTTCTGCTGCTGTAGCCCATCGGCCTCAAGGTTCGACGTGTTGTGCGTTCAGAGATGCTCTTCTGCATACCTCGGTTGTAATGAGTGGTTATTTGAGTTACTGTTGCCTTTCTATCAGCTCGAACCAGTCTGGCCATTCTCCTTTGACCTCTGACATCAACAAGGCATTTTCGCCCACAGAACTGCCGCTCACTGGATATTTTCTCTTTTTCGGACCATTCTCTGTAAACCCTAGAGATGGTTGTGCGTGAAAATCCCAGTAGATCAGCAGTTTCTGAAATACTCAGACCAGCCCGTCTGGCACCAACAACCCTGCCATGTTCAAAGTCACTTAAATCACCTTTCTTCCCCATTCTGATGCTCAGTTTGAACTGCAGCAGATCGTCTTGACCATGTCCACATGCCTAAATGCATTGAGTTGCTGCCATGTGATTGGCTGATTAGAAATTTGCGTTAACGAGCAGTTGGACAGGTGTGCCTAATAAAGTGGCCGGTGAGTGTATATTCTTGGATGTCATGACAGCGGAGTCATTGCCCATCTTTCGGCGCAGGTTGGAAACTCACCTCTTGAAGAACTACTACCCTGTTACTTGCTCTTAGCACTTATTGTATTCACTCATTTAAAAAGATTAAATTCTTTCTTGCACTTTTACTTTAGCACAGGTTTTGCTCTTCGATGCTTGTTTAGAGAGAAGATGCACTTATGACCTCTGATGACTAGTAGTTCTGATTTCCTACGTTAAATGTACTACTTGTAAGTCGCTTTGGATAAAAGCGTCGGCTAAATTACTAATGTAATGTAAAATGGTTTGGGGCTAGATAGGGAGTTTAGGTTCCAATTTATCAGAATGAGTTTTCATACAAGAGCAGGTAACATCAGGGTATGGATATGAGACATGAAATATTCCTATAAATGTGTTTTTGTAGAATTGCCACTCAGTAGGTAACAACATCAGAGCAGGCATGGGAAACTACTGTGACTGCTACAGAAAACTGAAATATCTCATCTGTTTCAGTTCAGCTTTCATTTTATCCATTGGTCTGTCTCTACCTGTATCATCTCACTTGCTCACTCACGCGCACACACACACACAAGCAGGTGAGGACTCAATTTTACCCTCCCCCGGCGCTTCCCTGCCATGGTCTGCAGCAGATGACCATCACTGCCATTGGAGATGACAGCCTCATTTACGCCAGGACGCATTATGCAGGTGCTGTAACTCACTCAAGGTCATATTGACATTCATTTTCTGAATATTCTGATTTCAGTATAAGGAAATATTATAATTGGTTGTATCAGGAATGTACACTTGGTATAGCGGTTTTCTAAAACCGAATTACAATGTAAAAAGGGTCATTTGTAGACACCACACCTTTTTCGTTACTTGCACAATGTTTGTTTTTTTTTTTGCTTAGCGGGATGCAAATGAAATGCTTAAGCAATAAATAAAATTTAGCTTGATTGATTGAATTATAGGATTTACTGAGATTTTTTAAAATGAAAGATTCCCTTTGGGCTTGAAAAAAATTTTCTGCACACCATAATCCATTGTTTTGGGAGCTGTCTGAAGCACCCGTCCCCTTTTTATGATTTCAGCTCTTAAAATTATGTTTATTTATCTATCCGTCCAACTCTGCATGTAATGGAGTATTTGAGGGAGACCTGAACATGTTTAAAGAATGACGGATAGATTGACAGATCATCTATTTTCACCCATTTCATGGCAGCATTGAAAAACACCCTACCTCCATACAGAAATGGGTTATTTCTTTGCCTTGTCAGCGAGGAAAAGTTGCTCATGTCACAGTCAAAGTTGTAGTGGACCCCATAAACTTAAGTTTATCCAAAGTTTAATGGTGAAGAAAAATTTACCCACAAATCGTTCACAAATCAAGTGAGCACCGTATAATTTTCTGTCATGTTAAATTTCTGTATTTGTTAAAAATGTACCTACAAACCAATCCCTCCCTTGTTTGCATCATGAAAATTGAATCCCTTTCATCTGGGTAAATTAGTAAATGAAAGAATATCTTAAAAAAAACTGAATGAGTAAATGCTTGCTACATCAGGATGTCAACTGGAGCAGCTGAAACAGCAAATCAACTACGACATGAAGACCTTCCTCAGACAGAAGCACTACACCTGGAAGTCTGTCCAAGGCTGTGCTGTCAATGGAACTGATATGCTGTGGCACCGCGGGCAGGTGCTGGAGGTCCATGGAGAACAGATCAAGGTCAGGAACTAGTGCACAGTCTCAAACACCCACATAAACACCCAAGTGTAGCAACGCTTATTATGATTCCTCTGAGCTGCAGTGGCTCAGGAGGTACAGCAGGTGCTCAGCAATTGGAAAGTTGCTGGTTTGATCATGGCTCCTCTCACCTCATGTCAAAGTGTCCTTGAGCAAGACACTGAACCCCTTACTGTCCTGACGAGCAGTTTTGGTGTCTTGCGTGGCAGTCTCTGCCATCTGTATGTGTGGATGGGCATTACTGTTTGGAACTTATTCGAAAAAGGTTGAAAAAAGCTGTGTCGAAATGTAAAAATACTGTTTCTTTACTTGTCAAAAGACGTCTTGAAACATTCAAGATTTTCAAGACAACGTTTGTTCTGACCCTGGTGTCTCTTTCAGGAGTTTTAAGCCCAAAGAGCTACAAATTTATCTGGGGAAAAAAAATCTGTCAAGGATATTTAAATGACAAATTTCACAAGTGATTTACAGGGGGGGGACAAATACAGATAAAAACATGATTAATTACCAAGGATCCATAAGCACTGCAAGATCAAGATACAGAGCTTGTGTGTGTGCGTGTGCGTGCGTGCCTACATATTTTAGTCAGGTTATCCACGGAGTCTAAAAAAGTCTAAAATCACAACATCTCAATTTTAGGCCTTAGATTGTGTTAAATTGTCTATTTTAAGTCTTAAATACGATTTTGACAGGTCTTCAATAAAAATTGACTAACGTTACTTTTATAAAGTTACAGAGTTCAGTCTCACTTTTATTTTAAGAAATGTTTTGATCATGCTGTAACAAAACTACAAAATGGAATGAGCATGGAATCAATAATCACTAACGTTAACTGCAGCCCGGTCCAGAATTTATCGGAGCACAGCACACCCAGCGTGAGGGCTTAGCTGGCCAGGCAGGTAGTTGAAGTTGGCAGAGACAACGGACAAAGCAAAGTGAGTGTGAAACAACGGCCTTAGCGAGCGTGTACTTATAAAAACAAAACCCAATGTTACTTGCATACAATGGGTAAGTGCAAGTTTAATTATAGATGGTTAGAGAACAGTGAATTCAGTGCGTGGATGAAGCCTGCTGAAAACCAATTTCAAGCCCGCTGCAACTTATGTAAAATAACTTTGCAACTTGGGACGTTGGGTATAAAATCATTACAATCGCATGCAAAGTCAGAGAAACGCAAAGCGGCCATTAAAGCGCAGCAGCAAACGCCCACTATCAACCAATATTGTCGTACATGAGGAGTGGTAACTTCAAAATCCGACCCCAACACGACGCATTCTGCAACTCCTCCAGTTAGCGACCTTCATACAGCATTTGGATCTACACCAACATTGAAAGCGGAGGTGCTATGGATATTACACACGGTGACTAAACATCAGTCATATAACAGCAACGATGTTATCGGTGAGCTGTTTACAACCATGTCCCCTGACTCTGACATCGCTAAAACCTTTACATGTGGAAAGGACAAGACGGCGTTCATCACGCGATTTGGATTGGCAGACTTCATTAAGAGAGACCTTATCTCCAGAGTTAAGGGCCCATTCGTGCTGATGTTTGACAAAAGTCTAAATCAAACCAGCAAAACCAAGCAGTTGGACCTGCATGTACAGTTCTGGGAAGGTGAGCAGGTACAGTCGAGGTACCTGGGATCACAATTTATGGGACATTCTACCTCCCAGGACATACTGAAACATGTCAAAGTAAGTAAATGTTTTATTAGCAAGCATTACATAATTTTATTGTCACATCAATTGTTCTTTTTTTTATTAGCAATGCTATGGCAAAGTGTAGTGATTTATCTTGTTGCATGTAGTTCACTTGTTTGTCTAATTTTGTTATTGTTTTAATCATCCCTTAAGTCAGTGGTTCAGAAAAGGGGAATACATTCTTTTCACTATAATTCCATCCATAAAAACAAAACTGTTATCAGATGAGGACAAATTATTATTAAATGGGTTCTGTTTTCTAATTTGTCAGTTTAGGGGTCTAGTAAAGGGCAAAGTTTGAGAACCACTGCCTAAAGTGCAATACTAACTAGATATGAAATTATAAAGAAAAGAGTAAGACTCAGACACTTACTTGAACTTGACCCAGAAAAGTATAAAGGTTCTTTTCTTTTTTATTTATTTATTTATTTATCTATCTATCTTATCAATTCTCAGGAGTGTGTGGACCAATTTAACCTCAGGAACCTGGTGTCAGTCTCAATGGATGGGCCCAACATAAACTTCCAAGTTTTTGGAACTCAACATGCAGGAGGACACAATGGTTGCACACAGACTGGTGTGTGACTTTGTCAGTTTCTATGGAGGGGTTACCAAGGTTCCTCTCACAAAATAACTCTTGACATCAGCAGCATCAGCCAGGTCCAGGTATCATATACACCTAGATCAAGAGAGAAGGAAGCAAGAGTCCGATGCAAAGGCCCAGAAAAGAAAGGCTGCAGAGGATTACCTGGAAGAACTAAAGAAAAAAAGGAAAACCCTCCAAGAAGTTTCTGAAAGTCTGGCTAGAGATGCAGACATGTTTGCAGAACAGACTGAAGGCAAGACTGTAAGACAGATGGCCCAGCTCATAATAAAGTCAAATGCTCTGAGGAGGGGCTGCAAGGAAAAATTAGCTGAGCTCAAGGACATTGTGGAGGAGATTGAGGTCAAGAGAGAGGAGCTCAGATCAACGTAGCCTAGTCCTTGTGTGCGCACACAGACACACACATAGTGTAGGCATTAGTTGTAGAGTTTGTATTAAGAGTTGTTGGTTATGAGTTCAGAATACAAAACCAGCAAGAGTTCATTGTTATCCAGCGTACTACAGGATAAGGTACATTTTTCGCATCATTCTATATGATTTCAAGGAACATGGTTGTAAACAGCCCTTTGTCTTCATTTGTAAAATTACACTTGAGCTCTATATAGTCATTAATGAATATATTTTGCAAGTAATTCTGGGACTCCTTCATATTTTCATTTATATCCTTCATACTTTTTTTGCCAGTATGGACGTGAAATGGGTCTTAAATTGCATTCATGGTGGCCTTAAAAAAGTCTTAAATTTAACTTATTGTAACCTGCAGATACCCTGTTAGTGCTGGTGCGTGTCCATACATACACTACATGGCCAAAAGTATGTGGACACCCTTTCTAATTAATGGGTTTGGCTATTTCAGCCACATCCATTGCTAATAGGTGCAAGCATACAGCTATGCAATGGGTCATACTGAAGAGCTCAGTAACTTTCAACTGGTCTGTTATAGGATGCTACCTTTCCAACAAGTCAGCTGGTCAAATTTCTTCCCTGCTAGATTTTCCCTGGTCCACTGTAAGTGCTGTTATTATGAAGTGGAAATATATAGGGGCAGCAACAGCTCAGCCATGAAGTGGTAGCCCACACAAGCGCACAGAACGGGACTGCCGAGTGATGAAGCATAAAAATTGTCTGTCCTCGGTTGCAACACTCACTGCTGAGTTCCAAACTGCCTCTGGAAGCAACGTCAGCACAAGAACTGTTCGTCGGAAGCTTCATGAAATGGGTTTCCATGTCTGAGCTGCTGCACACAAGCCTAAGATCACCATGCCCAATACCAATGCATTTTCTGGAGTGGTGTAAGGTAAACTGCCATTGGACTCTGGAGCAGTGGAAACTTGTGTTCTGGAGTGATGAATCACGCATTACTATCTGGCAGTCTGATGGACCAGTCTGGGTTTGGCGGATGCCGGGAGAACACTGTCTGCCCCAAATGCTTTTCCAACAAGCCCCCAGACACACGCTGATACTGACACTGGGCACACACACCCCCCACCCCCTTTGAACACTCTCCGCACTACATGACATACACCTACACACATGAACAAACACACTCACATGCACAAACACAGCACAATATGTCTATCTGCCCTACTATGCCCTCTGTTCATAGACACTATACTTTGCATAAAGCCTGAATTAACCTGTAAATAACTCTTATTCTACAATAACTTCTCATTCTGTAAATATCTTTTTAAATTTCTCATTTAACATTTTGTAAATAGAGTACTTGCCATATTCCCAGTGTTTCCATGTTAATGCACCTTATTTCACCTATTTTTAAAGTATTTGGCAGTAAATATGATTCGGATGGTCTGGGGCTGTTTTTTGTGGTTTGGGCTAGGCCCCTAAATTCCAATGAAAGGAAATCTTAAGACTACTACTACTACTACTACTTTCGGCTGCTCCTGTTAGGGGTCGCCACAGTGGATCATCCGTTTCCATTTCTTCCTGTCCTCTGCATCTTCCTCTCTCACCACATCCATAAACCTCCTCTTTGGCCTTCCTCTTTTCCTCTTCCCCGGCAGCTCTATATTCAGCATCCTTCTCTCAATATACCCAGCATCTCTCTTCCACACTGTCCAAGCCATCTCAATCTTGCCTCTTGCTTTGTCTCCAAACCATCCAACCTGAGCTGTCCCTCTAATATAATCGTTCCTAATCCTGTCCTTCTTTGTCACTCCCAATGAAAATCTTAGCATCGTCAACTCTGCCCCCTCCAGCTCCGCCTCCTGTCATTCATCAGTGCCGCTGTCTCCAAACCATATAACATAGCTGGTCTCACAAGCATCTTGTAAACCTTCCCTTTAATTCTTGCTGGCACCCTTCTGTCGCAAATCACTCCTGACACTCTCCACCCTGCCTGCACTCTCTTCTTCACTCCCCATTACTTTGGACAGTTGACCCCAAGTATTTAAACTCATACGCCTTCGTCACCTCTACTCCTTGCATCCTCACCATTCCACTGTCCTCCCTCTCATTCATGCATAGGTATTCCGTCTTGCTCCTACTGACTTTCATTCCTCTTCTCTCCAGTGCATACCTCCTCCTCGCCAGGCTCTCCTTGACCTGCACCCTACACTCGCTACAGATCACAATGTCATGTGCAAACATCATAGTCCATGGAGACTCCTGCCTGATCTCATCTGTGAACCTGGCCATCACCATTGCAAAGAAGAAAGGGCTCAGAGCCGATCCTTGATGTAATCCCACCTCCACCTTGAAACCATCTCATTCCAACCACAATCATTCCAACTACAGCATACAAGACTTTTTTTCTTTTTGATTTTTCACCCCCTTTTTCCGCTCCCCAATTGCACCCAGCCAATCACCCCACTCTTCCGAGCCGTCCCGGTCGCTGCTCCACCCCCGCTGCTGATCTGGGGAGCGCTACAGATTACCACATGCCTCCTCCAATATATGTGGAGTTGCAAGCCGCTTCTTTTCACCTGACAGTGAGGGGTTTTGCCAGTGGGACGTAGCACATGGGAGGATCACGCTATTTCCCCCAGCCCCCCCCCCCTCAAACAGGCAACCCAACCGACCAGAGGAGGCACTAGTGCAGCGACCAGGACACATACCCACATCCTGCTTCCCACCTGCAAACACGGCCAATTTTGTCTTTAGGGATGCCTGACCAAGCCGGAGGTAACACTGAGATTTGAACCGGCGATCCCCATGTTGATAGGCAATGGAATAGACCGCCACACCAGCCAGACGCCTGCACACAATGACATTTTAGAGAATTATATGCTTCTGTATTTGTGGCAACAGTTTGGGGAAGACCGTTTTCTGTTTCAGCATGACAATGCATGCCCCATGCACAAAGCGAGATCCATAAAGACATGGTTTGACGAGTTTGGTGTGGAAGAACTTGACTGGGCTGCACAGAGTCCTGACCTTAATCCATCCAGCACCTTTGGGATGAATTGAGATGCCGGCTGTGAACCATGCCTTTACCCCAACATCAGTGCCCGGCCTCACTAATGCTCTTGTGGCTGAATGGGAGCGAATCCCCGCAGCCTTGTTCCAAAGTGTAGTGGAAAGCCTTCCCAGAAGAGTGAAGGCAATGCCCCCATGCACAGAGCGAGATCCATGAAGACATGGTTTGCTGAGTTTGGTGTGGAGGAACTTGACTGGGCTGCATAGAGCCCTGACCTCAATCCATCCAGCACCTTTGGGATGAATAAGGATGCCGGCTGTGAACCAGGCCTTTTCCCCAACATCAGTGCCAGGCCTCACTAATGCTCTTGTGGCTGAATGGGAGCGAATCCCCGCAGCCATATTCCAAAATGTAGTGAAAAGCCTTCCCAGAAGAGTGGAGGCTGTAATAGCAGCAAAGCGGGGACTAACTCCATATTAATGCCCATGGTTTTGGAACGAGTCGTTCAACAAGCACTTGTGTGGTATTCGGGTTTCCACATAACGTCTAGCCTTTTAGTGTGTGAATACACTATACACCTTGCAGAACAAAGCTTGCCAAAACAAAGACCCAAGGAGTGAAGTGACAGCTATTTTTATGCTGTCAATAATAAAACCATTTTGATTCTGTCAACAGTTGGCAGTGAAAACGTCAGAGAGACAGAGTGTGAAAGCAGTTTTTTTTTTTTTTTTTTAGTTTGAAGTTCAAAAGAGGCATATAATTGTGCTGTCCTACAAGTCGAGCTTTTTATAGCAGCAAAGGGGGGACCAACTCCATATGAATAGCCATGGTTTTGGAATGAGGTGTTCATCAAGCACGTATGGATGTGATGTCTGGGTGTACATACTTTTGATCATGTAATGTAAGTTTATATACTCTTTATTAGTCAACATTTAATTAATGTAATTGGCCTTAACTCAAACTTTTGAGGGACTGTTTTAAAATGGGGGTTATGGATTAGGTTATATTGTGGTGTAGGTTAAGGTCAGAATTAGATTGAATGTTAGTCAGTAATCCTTTGTGTGTTGTTAGGTATTTTATGTGGACTATGGCCTAGTAGAGAACATTCCTGTGGCCCATGCGTACCCCATGCTGCTATATGAGGACGTGCCACAACTCTGTATACCCTGCAAGCTACAAGGAGTCATTCTAGTAAGTGAGAGTGTGTGCATGTGATTGCTTTGTAAAACCTCACAAGACATATAGCTGCATACTTAGATTTTTCCTATGGAGAATGCACCTGTGAGGATGTCACAGATACATTTTATAAGTATAAGTATGGCTGTAGAGAAATGGTTAGATATCAATCTTATGTCTGTCATCACATCTCTCTCTCTCTTTTGCTCTCGCTCTCTATCTCGGTGGGCAATGTGTGGCAGCAAGATGCAGTGGATCTGCTCAGAGAACTACTGCTTACCCGCTCTGTGGATGTGGAGGTCTTGGTAAGGCTTAAGTAGAAACTTTACAACAATATTGTATTGATGCATGCTAGATATTCCAGGTAAGAAAATCAGAGAAGGTTGAATCAGTTCATCTGATACAACTTTTATTGACAGATACGTTTCATCACTCAACTAAGTGACATCTTCAGTCTAAACTGTCTGCAGGAATCCCAACTCCTTATAAACAATACAGTTGCATAACGACCGAAACCAATGACCAGTTTCATATGCAAATATGGGTGTGACCATCACCTAGAGTTTCAATGGCCATGTGTACTATTCACAGGATTATGGAATGTTTGCAATCACACCATTGTAACATGGTGACAGATGCATAACGACCGAAACCAACGGCCAGTTTCATGTGCAGTTCTGGGTGCGACCAACCAGCCTTTCAATGGCCATGGTCAAACAGGCCATCTATGTTAAGAGGGAACAACCATCCCTGAACCGGGGGGGGGCAGCTTAGAGTACAGCTGTCACCGTCTTACAGTGCTGTGATTGCAAATATTTACAAATCCTCTGTGAAACTCTAGTTAATGGTCACACCCATATTTGCAGATGAAGCTGGTCGTTGGTTTTGGTCATGCATCTGTTGCCATCTTGCAATGCTGTGAATGCAAACATTCTCTAATCCTCTATGAGTAGTGCACATGGCCACTGAAACTCTGGTTGGTATTCGCGCCCATACAGTGCATCCGGAAAGTATTCACACCCCTTCACTTTCCCCACATTTTGTTATGTTACAGCCTTATTCCAAAATGGATTAAATTCCTTTTTTTTCTCTCATCAATCTACACACAATACCCCATAATGACAAAGTGAAAAAGGTTTTGTAGAAATTTTTGCAAATTTATTAAAAATAAAAAAACAGAAATATTGCATGTACATAAGTATTCACACCCTTTGCTATGACGCTCAAAATTGAGCTCAGGTTCATCCTGTTTCCACTGATCATCCTTGAGATGTTTCTACATCTTGATGGGACTCCACCTGTAGTAAATTCAACTGATTGGACATGATTTGGAAAGGCACACACCTGTCTATATAAGGTCCCACTGTTGACAGTGCATGTCAAAGCAGAAACCAAGCCATGAAGTCAAAGGAATTGTCTGTGGACCTCCGAGACGATATTGTATCGAGGCACAGATCTGGGGAAGGGTACAAAAAAATGTCTACAGCTTTGAAGGTCCCGAAGAGCACAGTGGTCGCCATCATTCATAAACGGAAGAAGTTTGGATCCACCAGGACACTTCCTAGAGCTGGCTGCCCAGCCAAACTGAGCAATCGGGGGAGAAGGGCCTTGGTCAGGGAGGTGACCAAGAACCCGATGGTCACTCTGACAGAGCTCCAGCATTCCTCTATGGAGATGGGACAACCTTCCAGAAGGACAACTATCTCTGTAGCACTCCACCAATCAGGCCTTTATGGTAGAGTGGCCAGACGGAAGCCTATGCTCAGTAAAAGGCACATGACCGCCTGCTTGGAGTTTGCCAGAAAGCACCTAAAGGACTCTCAGACCATGAGAAACAAGATTCTCTGGTCTGATGAAACCAAGATTGAACTCTTTGGCCTGAATGCCAAACGTCACGTCTGGAGGAAACCAGGCACCTCTCATCACCTTACTAATACCATCCCTACAGTGAAGCATGGTGGTGGCAGCATCATGCTGTGGGGATGTTTTTCAGCGGCAGGAACTGGTAGACTAGTCAGGATCGAGGGAAAGATGAATGGAGCAAAGTACAGAGAGATCCTTGATGAAAACCTGCTCCAGAGCGCTCAGGACCTCAGACTGAGGCGAAGGTTTACCTTTCAACACGACAACGACCCTAAGCACACAGCCAAGACAACGAAGGAGTGGCTTCAGGACAAGTCTGTGAATGTCCTTGAGTGGCCCAGCCAGAGCCCAGACTTGAACCCCATTGAACATCTCTGGAAAGACCTGAAAATAGCTGTGCAGCGACGCTCCCCATCTAACCTTACAGAGCTCGAAAGGATGTGCAGAGAAGAACGGGTAGGTGTGCCAAGCTTGTAGCTTCATACCCAAGAAGACTTGAGGCTGTAATCGCTGCCAAGGGTGCCTCAACCAAGTACTGAGTAAAGGGTGTGAATACTTATGTACATGCAATATTTCAGTTTTTTATTTTTAATAAATTTGCAAAAATTTCTACAAAACTTTTTTCGCTTTGTCGTTATGGGGTATTGTATGCAGATGGATAAGAAAAAAAATGAATTTAATCCATTTTAGAATAAGGTTGTAACATAACAAAATGTGGGGAAAGTGAAGGGGTGTGAATATTTTCCGGATGCATTGTATTTGCACATGAAACTAGTTGTTGGTTTCAGTCGTTATGCATCAGTTTAGACTGAAGATGTCACTTAGTTGAGTGATTAAACGTATCTGTCAATAAAAGTTGTATCCAGGTGAACTGATTCAACCTTCTTTGATTTACAACAATTTTGACCACAGATCATGGGGGCTTGCAGGTTCTTAAAGTAACCATACACTTTCGATACTCTACCTGCAACAAATTATTTTAAATTGGGAAATCCCAAGGGCATCTGGGTAGCGTAGTGGTCTATTATGTTGCTTACCAACACGGGGATCGCCAGTTCGCGTCCCCGTGTTACCTCTGGTTTGGTCGGGCGTCCCTACAGACACAATTGGCCATGTGCGGGTGGGAAGCCGGATGTGGCTATGTGTCCTAGTTGCTGCACTGGTGCCTCCTCTGGTCAGTCAGGGTGCTTGTTTGGGGGGGGGGGGCAAAACTCCTCACTGTCAGGTGAAAAGTGGCTGGTGACTCCACATTTATCGCAGGAAACACGTGGTAGTCGGCAGCCCTCCCCGGATTGGCAGAGGGGGTGGAGCAGCAACTGGGACGGCTTGGAAGAGTGGAGTAATTGGCCGGGTACAATTGCAGAGAAAAGGGGGGAAATCCAAAAAAAATTGGACAATGCCCTCTGAGTCTTAAATAATTTTTTATTACGTTTTTTTAGCTTTTATCTTCCAATCATGTTTCGAGAAGTATAAAATGCTCTACTTGATATAATAAATTGTTTGTGTTTTTCCTGCACAATAAGTTCAGTTAACATGTTAAAACCCTTAAAATCACATCTACTCCATCTCCCTCATTAAAAAACATCCGGAATCTATGAATATGCGAATTATTCCCACCCTCAATTTACCCCCCTGCACCCGCGCCTGCTGCTGCTT
Organism: Lampris incognitus; assembly: GCF_029633865.1. Taxonomy (NCBI): domain Eukaryota; kingdom Metazoa; phylum Chordata; class Actinopteri; order Lampriformes; family Lampridae; genus Lampris; species Lampris incognitus. The sequence continues at coordinate 27,960,356 of NC_079221.1, read as the reverse complement.
GGTAAGTGCTATTATAGTAGTAATTCAATTCAACCGTACATGTGCAAACCAGAAACCAATTTCGAAGATGATGAGAAAATTGGGACAGGGTCGCATACAAGCAGATGTATCAGAATGGTAATGTGTTTAATGTATTGCTCTCCACAACGTTAGAAACGCAACAGTAATAGATAATATGAGCCTTAAGCTTGACTATTTTATCAATCAGCTAATAAACTGGACAACGAAGATTTTGCTTCCTGAACACTTTTGGGTGTATTTTATGGATTTTTGGCTGCTGATCACAAAAATCACCTTAAAATTTTCCTATCACATACCATATTGTTGATATAACCAATTTTTGTAATTTCCCGTCATATTTTAAGTCTACTAGTATATTGCCCACAAAGCAAGTTGTTTTGGTCAGTCCAATCATGCCTGGGTATGCACTCAGTGTAGGTGCTATGCAAAAGTCAATATGCTGGTGTGACAAAGTGGGTGATAACACAACCATTTTTCCCATCATAATCTCAGTTGTTACCAGGTGATGGCTTTCCTTGCCACAGTGGTGCAGCCTTAAACTCAGGTGCTGCTGATTGACCCTGGGGAGTATTTAAGCAGTAGGTTTGGAGTTGTTAGGGGATAGGCTGTCAGGATGTAGATGTGTGCATGTGATGTTCATTTAAGTTCTAGTATTATGAGTTGAGTCTTGTTCAATTAAGTTGAGTTAACTGTTAATTTGTTTATTTTGCTTTGTACATTTTTTTTTTCACATGTAGCTACACTCTGTAAATAAATCACTCTGGTTAAATGGAAACAGTTCTGAATCTGCTACCTACATTTTAGCCACTCAGGCCAGGCTTTTTCCTGGGAAAAAACTTCAGTTATTGAGAACCATACAGTAGGATGACATGGTGGCTGGCAGAGCCATACTCCTTGTGCACTTTAGTCTGTGTGGTTTGTTACTGTAACTGACTGGATATCTGCAGCCATACCAACATGTACCCTGGCTCTGCCAAATGACAGAAGCTAAACAGCTTTGGGCTTGGCTAGTACTTGGATGGGAGACCTCCCACGAAAACTGTGTTGCTGCCAGAAGTGGTATTGGTCAGCTAGTAGGGGGCAATCTTACCTCTGGTCCTAATAAAAACAACAAATATCACATCCCAATGCCCTAGTGTAGTGACGGGGACACTATGCTGGAGGAGATGCTGTCCTTCGGATGAGACGTTAAACCGAGGTCCTGACTCACTATGGTCATTCAAGATCCCATGGCGCTTATCGCAAAGAGCAGGGGGTTCCCTGGTGTCCTGGCAAAACTCACAACCTGGCTCTCTCCATCTGGCCACCAAATCATTCCCCCATGTAATCGGCTCAATGATTCCTCCCTCTCCACCTCAAGCTGATGTGTGGTGAGCGTTCTGGTGCAAAATGGCTGCCGTGCATCACTCAGGTGGGTGCTACACATTGGTGTTTGTTGAAGTGAGTTACCCTCTTCAGTGTGAAGCACTTTGGGTGTCTAGAAAAGCGCTATATGAATAATATAATCATCCATTATCCAAACCCCTATCCTGCGCTCAGGGTTACGGCGATGCTGGAGCCTATCCCAGCAGTCATTGGGCGGCAGGCAGGGAGATACCCTGGACAGGCCGCCAGGCCATCACAGGGCTCACACACACATATTTACACCGAGGGACAATTTAGTACGGCTGATTCACCTGACCTACATGTCTTTGGACTGTGGGGAGAAACCGGAGCACCCGGAGGAAACCCACACAGATACGGGGAGAACATTCAAACATAATCATTATTATTGTTATTATTAAATATTGTTTTAGGCATGGCTGGGCATGCTTATTCAGGTTCGATGCTGGCAGACATGCTGTAAAAGCTGCTCGCATTTACAGATGCTGTTTGAACACATGTTGATGCACATGTTCTTCAGGCAATAGCATAGTGAGTATACTCAACAATAGGATTCATTGTCTTCAGGAACATTTAAAACGGCAGAAATGTCTCATCAATGGTGCAACAGCTGCGATACATTCTGTTACATTTGTGGCAAGTATACGCCTAAGGCTCAAAGACGCACCATGACTGCACTTATTAAGAAAGCCTATGCACTCTACTTCGGATGTAAAATTGGTAACCAAGAGAAACCCTGAGCTCCTCACATTTGTTGTGCAACATTTGCAGTCAACCTGAGAGATTGGCTCAGAGGTACTCGGACATTAATCAATCAATCAGTCAATCAAGTTGCATTTTATGTAGTGCTTTTCTAGCTGTAACAGCCAGTCAAAGCGCTTTACATTTCTAGTCAAATCTGAATTTCAGACACTCATTACAATAGAACACAAGCCGTTTTCTGTACAATTGCTATCTATTTCGAATGCATAAGGCCACCGAAATGTGATTTACAACGTCAATGCCATTTGCAGTCCCAATGATATGGTGAGAACAGAAGGATCACGTGACCGACTGTAACTCCTGTCTGACCAATGTATCTGGCTTCTCTAACAATAAGAAATCTATTGAATACCCATCTGCCTTCAACCACGAGACCAGTGCCACATGATGACAGTTTGCCAGTACCGAAGCCACCTGAGACATGGAGCCTTGATGAGGCAGATGAAGATGCCACAACGCATGAACCAAATGTGGAAAACGACACTGATCCAGATGTTGAACCCTTTATGCCTGGTTATCATCATCTGATAACACAGCCAGAATTAAACGACCTGGTCAGGGACTTAGATTTGTCAAAAGCTAAAGCAGAACAACTTACTTCAAGATTTCAAGGATGCGGTTTGCTGTCACCAGGTACAAAAATTTCTGTTTCGGAACTCTCAAGAACATTTGACAAACTTCTTTAGTTGACAACCTCTGTTTCTGCGCTGACATTGGTGGATTGTTTATGGGTTTGGATTGTGTGCATGACCCACAGCAATGGAATCTTTTTATAGATTCGTCAAAGTTAAGCCTGAAATCTGTCCTGTTACACAATGGTAATGTCCACATTCAGTACCCATTGGCTACGCAGTGCACATGAAAGAAACCTATAATAACATACAACTGTAGTTGAAACATAGAGTACAACAATTACGACTGGAACGTGTGGTGATCTAAAAGTATTGGCACTGCTACTAGGAAGGCAGCTTGGATATACAAAGTACCGTTGTTTCTTTTGTGAATGGGATAACAATGCTAAAGAGTCACATTTTATATTTATTCAATCTGTTTTATGTATTTATTTGTATTTTGTGTATGGAGTGCAAAGCACTTTGTAACTGTATGTTTTTAAAAGTGCTATATAAATAAAACTTTGCTTGCTTCCTTGCTTACATTACATTAAAAGAACTGGCCACTCTGTAAGCATATCATTCCAGGGCAGAAAAGCGTGGTGCATAAACCACTTGTCGATCCAACAAAGATATTTCTGCCTCCTCTTCATATAAAACTCGGGACTGATGAAAAATTTTATGAAAGCAATGAACAAAGAAGGTGATGGATTTCGCTAATTGAGACTGATGTTTCCAAGAATAACTGATACTGTGTGTGCAAGAGACCAGGTGGAAGGGGAGTAAGGCTAGGAGCATCAGAGGTGCACACAGGTGGACTATATCTTGTGCAGTAGGCATGATCTGAAAGGGTTTGGAGACAGCAAGGTGGTGACGGGAGAATGTAGCTAGGCAGTATCAGATGTGGTCTGTAGTATATCTTTGGAGACCAAGAAGAGGAAGGGAGTAAAGGCAGAGCCAAGGATTAAATGGTGGAAGTTGAAGAATGAAGACTTGTATGGAGTTCAGGGAGGAGTTAAGACAGGCACTGGGTGGTGAAGAGTTGCCAGCTGGCTGGGCAACCACTGCAGAAATAGTGAGGGAGACAGCAAGGAAGGTAATTGGGGTGTCATCAGGACAGAGGAGAGAAGACAAGGAGACTTGGTGGTGGAATGAGGAAGTACAGCAAATTATACAGAGGAAGAGGTTGGCAAAGAAGAAATGGGATAGTCAGAGAGATGAAAAAAGTAGACAGGAGTACAAGGAAAAGGCGTATCGTAAGTTGTATGAGAGGTTAGACACTGAGGAAGGAGAAAAGGCTTGTGCCGATTGGCTAGACAGAAGGACTGAGCTGGGAAGGATGTGTAACAGGTTAGGGCGATCAAGGATAGAGATGGAAATGTGCTGGCAAGGGATGAGAGTGTGTTGAGAAAGTGGAAGGAGTGCTTTGAGGGGCTGATGAATGAAGAAAATGAGAGAAGGTTGGATGATGTGGGGATAGTTAATAAGGAAGTGCGGTGGATTAGTAAGGAGAAAGTGAGGGCAGCTATGAAGAGGATGAAGAGTGGAAAGGCAGTTGGTCCAGATGACATACTTGTGGAGGCATGGAGATGTTAAGGAGAGATGGCAGTGGAGTTTTTTTAACTAGATTGTTTAACAAAATCTTGGAAAGTGAGAGGATGCCTGAGGAGTGGAGAAGAAGCATAATGGTACCGATTTTCAAGAATAAAGGCGATGTGCAGAACTGTAGCAACTATGATCAGCCACAGCATGGAGATATGGGAAAGCGTAATAGAAGCTAGTTTAAGAGGAGAGGTGAAAATCAGCGAGCAGCAGTATGGTTTCATGCCACGAAAGAGCACCACAGATACGATGTTTGCTTTGAGAATGTTGATTGAGAAGTATAGAGAAGACCAGAAGGAGTTACATTGTGTCTGTCGATTTAGAGAAAGCATATGAAATGGTGCCGAGAGAGGAGGTGTGGTATTGCATGAGGAAGTCGGGAGTTGCAGAGAAGTATGTAGGAGTGGTGCAGGATATGTATGAGGGAAGTGTGACAGTGGTGAGGTTGGAATGACAGATGGGTTCAAGGTAGAAGTGGGATTACATTAAGGATCGGCTCTGAGCCCTTTCTTGTTTGCAGTGGTGATGGACGAGATCAGGCAGGAGTCTCCATGGACGATGATGTTTGTGGATGACATGATCTGTAGTGAGTAGGGTGCAGGTTGAGGAGAGCCTGTAGAGGTGGAGGTATGCACTGAGAGAAGAGGAATGAAAGTCAGTAGGAGCAAGACAGAATACATATGCGTGAATGAGAGGGAGGACAGTGGAATGGTCAGGATGCAAGGAGTAGAGATGACAAAGGCATATGAATTTAAAAACTTGGAGTCGACTGTCCAAAGTAACGGGGAGTGTGGAAGAGAGTGCAAGCAGGGTGGGGTGGGTGGCGAAGAGTGTCAAGAGTGATTTGCAACAGAAGGGTACCAGCAAGAATTAAAGGAAAGGTTTACAAGATGCTTGTGAGACCAGCTGTGTTATGTGGCATGGATGAAAAGACAGGAGGCAGAGCTGGAGGTGACAGTTGGAGATTCTAAGATTTTCATTGGGAGTGACGAAGGCCAGGATTGGGAACGATTATATTAGAGGGACAGCTCAGGTTGGACGGTTTGGAGACAAAGCAAGAGAGGCAAGATTGAGATGGCTTGGACATGTGTGGAGGACAGATACTGGGTATGTTGGGAGAAGGATGCTGAATATGGAGCTGCCAGGGAAGAGGAAGGCCAAAGAGGAGGTTTATGGATATGGTGAGAGAGGACATGCAGGTGGCTGGTGTGACAGAGGAAGATGCAGATGACAGGAAGAGATGGAAACTGATGATCCACTGTGGTTACCCCTAACAGGAGTAGCCAAATGTTGTAGTTTCCGAGAATAACTGATGCCAAGCTTGAGGAAGGTCATTTTTTTGGTCCACAAACCAGGCAAGTCATCAATGACAGGGAGTTAGAAGATTTGTTAGTGGGGCCAGAGAAAATAGCATGGAAAGCATTTAAGGATGTTGAGAATTTTCTTTCCAACTGCAGAGCACCAAACTACATTGAGCTGCTTGACAACATGCTTAAAGCATACAAAACCATGAAGTACAACATGTCATTGACATTAATTTTCTGCATTCACACTTGCTGATCTTGGTGCAGTCAGTGACGAACATGGTGAAAGGCTTCACCAGGACATTGTGACCATGGAAAAGAGGTATCAGGGCAACTGGAATCCATCAGTGCTGGCCAACTATTGTTTGACACTGACACAAGAGGCACCAGATGCTGAGTACAAACGAAAATCAGCTGCAAAACATTTTAAGCTCAGTTGAACTAACACAATGTGTCAGCATCGTTATGCGATTAAACATGTTAAATTCAATAAAGGTGGCATGGTGGTGCAGTGGGTAGTGTGGTCGCCTCACAGCAAGAAGGTCCTGGGTTCAAGCCCCGGGGTAGTCCAACCTTGGGGGTCGTCCTCTGTGTTGAGTTTTGTGTTCTTCCCGTGTCTGCGTGGGTTACTTCCGGTTGCTCCGGTTTCCTCCCGCGGTCCAAAGACATGTATAGTAGGTCAGGTGAATCGGCCATTCAAAAAGTTGTTCCTAGGTGTGAGTGTTGGCCCTGTGATGGCCTGGCGGCCTGCCCAGGGTATCTCCCCGCCTGCTGCCCATTGACTGCTGGGATCGGCTCCAGCACCCCTGCGACCCTGAGAGCAGCATAAGTGGTTTGGATAATGGATGGATGGATGGAAATTCAATAAAAGTTATTTTAATGTTTCTCCAAATTCCTATGTGATGCAGCAAATCTGAAATTATTTTTGTGTTCAGCTTGACATTGTCTATCGTAATCTCTCCTTTTTTTTTCCAGGAAACAAAACGTTTGAAAAAATGTGTTGTCCAGTGAAATGTGTTGCTAATGTTGGATAAACCTTGGTCACGCTCACGAGCTCTTGACAAATTATCTACCTTGTAAAGACAGTCAGATGCAGAGTTAGGAAGAAACACTTTGAACACCATTAGCAAGTCTCTTGTCATGCCCTCCATGTCCACCTCACCTGCAGCCAGTCTCTCTCGCTCGTCTCGCTCTCTGTCGTCTGACCTTCAGTTACCTCACCAACTCAGCCACACACATATTTTCCATCAAGCTCATCAACCCCAGCAGTATAAGAAGTCTGGCTCTTCAACCACTCATTGCCAGGTCGTTATATGAGCTGCATTAGTTTCGTGCGCTTGGCAAATCTTTCAGAGTATTTTACCAGTGTTGATGCTTGTTAGTCGCATTGCATTGTCATTGTTTAGTGTATTGCCACTCTCCAGTTCGTCTGCCTGCTTGCCTACCAGGCTGCCTCGCCTGCTGTTCCTCTAGCTTGGCACAGTCCAGCTGCACTCACTTCTTTGTCCAGCGTGGCTCTGTTATCCGCCTCTACACCATTGCCTGCCATCCTCTATGAACCCCTTTTCCCTACTCGCCTTTGTCCCTTGTCTGTGTATTGAAAATGGGTTCACTGATCTCGCCCTTAACAGTCTCTGGAGAAAGGAAAATAAACTTCCCAATTGACCAACATGTCTGCTTGTATTCGCTGTGCCTCCAAGATGAATGGATGGCACAGCGTCAAGACTTAAATATCTTTTGTAGCAAAACCCCTCTGTTTTTGTGATAAATTTTCAAAACAGTGCTCTTGAAAATGGCTATTGCAAACCTGCGTTTTCTCTAGAAGTTTGGGACATTAGGATTTTCTCAAATGAACTGCATCCATTTCTCTCAGATTTTCAGATCGGAAAACAAAATGCGTCCCTGCCATCATTTTGAAAGTAGTGAAACTTGCAGCTGACAAAATAACGATAAGTAGCTACACATGGCTTCTCCTCTGGCTCGCATTACCGAAGCAGGTGCACATAATGACACATAAAGCACCACCTCGTCTATTAACGGGATTGGTTCCTTAGGTTTGTGGCATGTGAAATCTTACCAGACTGAATCAGTTTTTTTTAAGTCTGTCCTTGGTACACTGCATTTTCAAATTGGACGTGATCAGCCATGGCATTGACTACTTATTTTGTTCCTGATATGTCCTGTAATATTACCCTAACATCACATGTTAACAAGGTTAAAAAATTGATTTTAATTGGGGGGTCTTAAACCATATTGGAAAATATGGTGGAGGAGCAGCCAGTCATCGCGAAAAGGCATGGTTGGCTAATTTTACTGTAATTGTACTACTGTTTTCTTTCCCATGCTAGGAGCTACCCAAACACCCGAGAGGCTGTCTGACAGTTCAGATTTATTTGGATGGATTGACTCTCAGCAGGATCCTCTGTCACCAGCAACATGCCTTTGTGGACCCAACTGCTCCAGAACAGGTTTGTGTGTCCCCATGGGTTTGTTTGTTTCAGAATTTACCCACAATCCTGCAGTGTCAGACTACTTACGTTCTCAGGGACAAAAGCAATGCTATTGATTTTTTTTAAAACTATTTTTAATGAACTTTGCATATTTTTCACACATGCACACACACAAATAACAATAAACTAAACAATGAACATATTTAACAAAGTAATAGAACAAAAACACATCGGACAAAAGGGGAAAAAATAGAAGCACTCAACAACACAGCAATTTCAAAATAACTTTGCACCTTGATGTCCAAGGAACTCCAACAAAGGTTTTTTTTTTTTTTTGTTTTTTTTTTAATGTTCTTTTAGAGCACGCCTATTGCGGGTGTAAAAGCAAAAGGAGATATACAGCAGAAAATACATAACTATATACATAAAATATTTAAAGAGACAGCTAAAGGTGAACAGAGCCTGCAGGGTTGAGCCAAGTCCGTATTCATCTAGACAGCATTATTGTTTGTATTTTTGTCTATTTATTTATTTATTTATTAGCCATTTTCCCGTCTTTCAAAATGTCCTTCTTTCATCTGTAACCTGTATGTGAGATCCTCCATCCCTACGATATCGTCTATGATGGTCAACCATTTTTTGTGGTTTGGTGCATCCGTCCTGAGCCAGTTCTTTGTGATGGCCTTCTTTCTAGCAGCAAGGAGGATCTTGATCAAATATTGGTCTCCCTTATGCACGGCTCCTACTATGTGTCCCAAGTATAGAAAAAGACAGGATCGGGAGATTTTGTAACCCAAAACTTTTGTCCTATTTAAAATGTCTGGTATCAATATTGTTTTTAGTGTTATTTACAACTTTTGGCGTTTAATGTTTCTTTTGGTTGTTTCGTTGTTTTCACTATGCTATTTATTGATTGGTGCATATATTTTTTTTCAATCTTACATTATTTTTTAGAACTGAAATTGTGATCCTCGTCTTCACTTAGTACCCAAGTTAGTGATCCACAAGCGTTAGAGGTTCAGATAATCCTGAGTTACAATCCGTGTCTCGGAAATGCTTGTTGTAATATTGTTGTTGATTTAATGTTTTTAAATGGGTTTTTTTTCCTTGTAGGAACACAGAGGGATGTGTTCTGACCTCTTCCTGGATGACTGGGATATTGACACTGAGGTATTATGGAAGTAAAAATTAAGAAACTTGAATTGTAAAGAACCTCTAGCATCAAAGCAACATACACGTGTATTCACCCAAGTGTACCACTACAATTGTGAGGATATTCGCTTAAATGTCCTTATGCCCTTGCTGCTAGATTTAACCTTTGCAATTAGAGTTCATTATAGGTTATCATGTGATCGGGAACAAAACATAAGATTAATAATGAAAAACCTTTTGTTTATTTAATTAAAATGGACACAAAGAAATGTCTATCGGCAAGACATGCCCACAGGCAGCAGATAGTAACAGGCAGGAGTGGTGTCAGATGGTTTTGCTGCTTCCAGTGTGACTTCACTGTAAGATTGATGATTTTGTGCCCAGGGTCTGAAGTTGCCAGACAGTCCCAGGCTGGGGACCTTCACCTACTCCGCACTGCCAGAGGAGGGCGAGCACTTCCCGGTCAGGGTTAAACACCTGTGGACCCCCAATGATGTAAATATTAACCACAGATATACTCTTCATAAATATATGCTGTTTACTCAATACTAAACTTCTAGTGATGCCAACTTAAGAGGTGTGACACTAACTGAGGCTGTTCAAACCTGGCATTTGAATGTGTCCTGAGTGATCTGATAACAAGTGGACATTTCTAGATACAGTTCTGAACGCAAGCAATGCAGCCTCAAGAAGTCTTGAGATCGAATCACTCAGGATGCATTTTGAGGTGGCCTCGGATGCATGTGTAGTCTCTACGCAAATGTATCCCCGTCCACGTCGAAAAACCGCCTAGTCATCACCTAGATCTGGACACAATCTGGATATATCTGGGTTCAAAATACTAGGTCTGAACAAGCCCTCTAAAATGAGATGAAATGACCTTGAGTCACTCAGGAGACAGATTAATTTAGTACAGGAACAAAACATGGAAGTCCAAGTTGGTGAGTGAAAGGTTGAAAAAAGATGAATAAGTAAACTTAATCTTATATAATCTTAATGATGTAAATAAAATTTCCACTGGCTTAAAAATTCTTAAATACAACAAATTTATAGTTCAATTTATGTGGTATATCTGAAGATTTGCAAATGTGTACATAAACCAGTATCAGAATTGCAGTTGTCTGCTGCTTTACCATGTGTGTGCATGTTTGTGTGTTTCATACCATAAAACAACTCATTTATTCTAGCTTTTATCAAGTGGAGATGTCTATTTACTCTGTCCTGCAGTTGTTTCTGTGGGCTTTGGATGGTTCTGCTGCTGCTGAGGTGAAGGTTGGTGGAGAGACTTTGGTGGAAGCTCTGGCCAGAGTTACTGCAAACATAGACAGTCTGCCCCCGCTCTCCAATTTCTATTTTGGTAAAGCCCTAGCTGGACTTGTTATATGTATACATTTTCTACAATATACTACAATATACATTTTCTACATCTTTTTTAAAGTTGGGAAATTTCACAAATGTTTGGGAAAGTATCGCAAACTTCTTCAATTCTAAATAAGCAACGTTTATACAGTTGTTATACTCTTTGGCCAGTTGCTCTGATGTTTACTGTGGGAAAATAATTCCCCCAGTCATGATGAGGTATAGATAGCCTCATCGACATCCTTAGGCCAGAGAAGAGTTTTTGTCCACAAGCACCTTTTAAAATGCACTCCAGAATCCATCAGCCACTTTCTTTGACTTCCTAGCCAACTAGATTTGAAGAAAAAAGTTGAACCTTTAGGACGATGGTTTGTTTTCTGCCAAACCAGTTGATGGGAGTACATTTACCAGCAGTTGGAAGGCACTTTGGAAAAAAGAGTTTGAAAAAAGAGTTTTAATAGCAGATGCAAAAATTTCAAACTAAAATATTTGTTCAAAATGCAAAAAAAAATGTGCTTACGTATAAAGATCAATTTTCAAAGTTAATACTTCGAATCCATTCGTGTTTACATGTTTTGTATTTGATTGTACCATATTATGCATATCTATTAATATTTATCAACAAAAATTACTCTGCATGAATGTTGAATGAATTTGGATTGAATGTGCTATGTCTTTATCATTGTATGTTTTCGTAGAGGCTCCGTGTCTGGCAGAGTATATTGATGGCAAGTACTACCGAGCCAAGGTGATGGACTTTTCCATCAGGGACCCTGTCTTGATCATAGTGCAGCATGTGGACTTTGGCTCAAATGACAGTCTTCCTATTAGCAAGTAAGAATCTCACCCTAGATTTTACCTTCTTTTTACTCTTGAACAGAGGGAATCTTAGTTTACCAAAGTCTTCATATTATTGTTTCAGTTATACGAATTTTGCTCCTAATAGTGCAACAGACTCTCACATACCTATTTCTTTATTAAATACATTGGTTTGTGTGTGTGTGTGTTTTTTCGTTCCTTTGCCTCAGGCTGCGTCAGATGCCGGCAGAACTGCTGCTGTTCCCTGCCAAGGCTCTGAAGGTGCATGCGGCAGGGTTCAAGGCTCCCAGGGATCCTCCCAAGAAATATGTGTTGCCCTACTGCCCCCAGTGGAGCATGAAGGCTGTGAAGCTCATGTCTGAATTACTGCACCAGAATGTCACAGCCTTGGTTCTGGTATGGATGCCAAATACAGACCATCATGCATTCTCTTGCACAGTGGGGGGGGGGGGGGGACTTGGCTACACTCGTTGAATAAAAACATTAAGCCAGGAGAGGCTGAGCTGTACAATGATTTTGACAATAGTTCAGACTAAAGATACGGTTTCATTCATTAATACACAGGATCCACAGGTTAAATCTCTTCTGCTGTTATTTAGGATGCTACACAAAAAACACAACTCAGCAAACCAAGACAGAAAATTTTAACCAACTTCTCTCACTTGTATCAGCATAAATCTCCATAAACCCGATTTCAAATGGCTACTAGCCTGCAACAACCAATGAGAGTGCTAACACGAGTATGTATTCTTACACTTAATACCAACAACTTTAAGCTAATGGGATGGCTGTCACTACAGGCTTGAAACAGTTCGCTCAGTAGCTAAAGACCTACTTGCAACCTTTGGCTACCAAACTGCAACAACCAACAAGAGTGCTAACTTGAGTATTTCACTGGGGTTAAGTGGCCATCTTCTATCCAGATGTTTGTTGAATTAGGCCCACAACACTTCCAGAAGGCTCAGCTTTGAGTTCTGGCGTCCCTGAACCACCTCCCTCCAGAGACACATGCGATGCCCTCCACCTACCACAAACCTGCGAGAACATCTCATGGCGACTCCCCCAAATGAGCTGATTTCTTGTCATCCAAAGCCTCTGACTAGCCATCCCCGTTGTTTCAGACAACTCCTTTAGGGTTAATCTCAGAGCGACCTCAAATACTTGATTCTAGAAAAAACATCATTGATCTCACTACAACCCCTCTAACATCTTTTAATGCCAACCATGACCCCCTGACTCATGCCTTTTAGTCGTCAACACAAAACAGTCTGATTTTTAATATTAATGAGATGATGAACGTTTTCTCGTGTTCAAATACTGGGTTTACTGAATGACATTTTTGTGAAAATAATATCTGAATGAACGGTTATGTGGTCACTGGTGTGCAAATATGTCTTTTACCGCAGCTTCTAATGTGACCAAACCAGTTGGAAGTTATTAGCAGTGGTAAAATAATTTTATTTTGAAACACACTTGGTAGTATAATCATTACCGGGAACCGTTTGTGTAGCTGTCAATTTCACTAAGACACTTTACACACAGTTTTCCTCCCATTCACACAGGGTAAGTTTACTGTAAGGAATAAACCTTTTGTAACCCCAGTCTCCAACACAAAACTCAATGCTTGTATATTGCTGCAGTGCCAATATTCAGTTATAAATCATTTACATTCAAATGGCAGTCAGTTCTCTTGCCCTTGCGGTCCATAATGGTGCTTTCTCTTAGTGCCTTTAGTCACACAAACATCACCAAAAACTAAGGATATCTTGTCAGAAAACATATCTCCTCCCTATGTCTCTTCCAAATCTTTTCAGTTAAAATACATAGCTTCATAATTATTAATTGTTGCGAGTGGATTCATTTTGATCATCTCCTCTTCTTGCATACATGCAGACCAGAACACCGGATCTGACTGTGGTGCTGTATGATGAGAAAGGAGACCTGCTTCACCTGCCTCTGGTAGCCAGCGGCCTGGCTGAATTGGATTGAACCAGAGAGCATTTCCTAATTCATGTGGGTTATGTTCAGGTTTGTTCCCAACATTGACCTTTTTTTGTTGTTTTTATCTAATGATCTCAAATCAAGTTGAAAGTGAATATAGCACTCCTTAACAACAGTCATACCTGAGCAAGGCTGCAGTAACACTTAACCACCCCAGCTTTTTTTTTTAGGTCACATTCTGCTCTGAATGCTTATTGTGGCAGGATTGATCACTTACTTATTAGGTTTTTGAGGATAACTGAGCGATTTTTTTTAACAACCCTGAATTCTTAATGTGCCTTGGTGCAATTTGATGATAGAAGATACATTTAAACAAGTGGAACTGTAGTGAATCATTTCTAAGATGCTTCCATTTCAGCTCATGCCTTTACTCACTCCTGCTGACCTTGACAATGTTGGAACTGTTTGCATTTCATAGTGACTGGTGAAATAAACCTACCTGCGTTTAAGTGTTGAAGCAACCGTTTATATTCATTTTGTCTTTAACTGATGTTTTATTCTTCTCTCTCCCCCCCGGTAGGATTGCACCCGATGACAAGTTTTGTCATTATGTCATACTAAATATCACAGTCTTTAAATAAAGCAGTTTCAATTTTGCAGTTTGTGTGAGTTTGCCTTTCTGAATGAGAACCCTTCCATTTAAGCAGATTGAAGAACTCTACCTACCTGTTAACCCTTCATGCAAAGTTCTATTCTTGTTTAACACTAATTCCACATGTTCTATTTTTTCACCTCATCTTTACCAACAAGCATACAAAGCAAAGCCACTTTGTGTTTGTTATTGTTGTGTTCTCAATGGGTAACTATTTAGAAACTGTTCCTGTGCAATGAACCATCACAAACGTACTGGCATAATGATTCCATTTCCAAAACCAAAAAATTTACATTTATTTTACAAAATAAACAGTTGGCTGAGAAAATAAGTATAAAAAAAATTTTCCAAATTGAAATTGCTATTCATGGGGCGCCTGGGTGGTGTAGCAGTCTATTCCGTTGCCTACCAACATGGGGCTCATCAGTTCAAATCCCCGTGTTACCTCCGGCTTGGTCAGGCGTCCCTACAGACACAATTGGTAGTGTCCGCGGGTGGGAAGCCGGATGTGGGTATGTGTCCTGGTCACTGCACTAGCACCTCTGATCGGTTAGGGCACCTGTTCAGGTGGGAGGGGACTAGCATGATCCTCCCACACGCTATGTCCCCCTGGCGAAACTCCTCACTGTCAGGTGAAAAGAAGCGTCTGGCCACTCCACATGTATCAGAGGAGACGTGGTAGTCTGCAGCCCTCCCCGGATCGGCAGAGGGGGTGGAGCAGCGACCAGGACGGCTCGGAAGAGTGGGGTAATTGGCCAGGTGCAATTGGGGAGAAAAGGAGGGGGGGGAATAAAAAAAATTGCTATTCACACCGGCTAAAAAAAAAAACATGTATCATTCTGTATATCTGTCGAATACCCAAACACACAAAATACAATGAAGCAGTACTTGCCTGAACATGCCATGCCAATGAGCCTGTCTGGCAAAAGCGTTGTTGTTCTCTAAGATGGTATTTGTAAACCTGTGTAAATGCTGAATCATCCTTTACATACAAAATTCTGAAAGAGGGAAAGAAGACTAGAAAATGACCACCACGGACACAGTTGCCTCCCCAAATCTGTTGATCTAAAACATCTGGGTACCAAACACATCATCCTTTACATACAAAATTCTGAAAGAGGGAAAGACTAGAAAATGACCACCACAGACACAGTTGCCTCCCCAAATCTGTTGATCTAAAACATCTGGGTACCAAACACATCTTTCCTCTACCTCAGGGACCAGATAAAAGATTTAATTTGTGTGTGTGCGCAAATTGTATTAAATCAGTTTTTCGGGGGAGTGTTAACTTACATTTGGTAGGCAAATGTGCTACCCCCCTCCATATGCACACCCCACTGTAAAAAAAGAAAAAAGCTGGTCTTTGGTGTTGGTTTCTGAAAGTGTTGGTGTCACACTGTTAAACAGCAAATCTAACTTCAGGGAGGAAGCTCATGCTGTGATGTTATTTTCTCTTGGGGAAATTAAGCTTGGGTTCCCAGTCCAGCCTAAGATCAGGACTCCTTCACCCATTTTGGTTGGAAGCACAGACAAACACCTCCCTTGTCACCAGCCGCTCCAAGATACCCTACCAACATGGCATGACTTGAAATTTTCTCAAATACTAAAAATTCAACAACCACTTTATAGTGATTAGAGCCAGGCTTGCTCGCCAAGGGTACAGGTGTGCTGTAGTTTGGTCGAAGTGGCTTTTGTGACATTTCCCAAGTAATCAATGATATCTGATGTTCCTGTTAACTTTTGTACAGTCTGATTCAGCAGTCTTTGAAAATATGTTGTATTTTAACAGAATGTCCCTCAGGACCCAGTAAAACCAGGTGGAGGTGGGTGGGGAGCTGAACTGAACTTCCACCCTGAGCCTCACTGTCCCTACACCTTGGTATCCATGACAATGTTGCCATCTTTATCTTTGACCCTGACCCGTCCGGTAGGATAGCGGGTCTCCTGTCTGCCATCCGTATAGACGGTCTTCACCGTGCCGTCTGGGTACTCTCTCCTCTTGTAGTCAGCTGTGTGGATCTCTTTTTGACCTGTGTTGAACTGGATCTCCTTGCTGCCGTCCCTGGATGAGAGAGAGAGAGAGAGAGAGAGAGAACATGCATTGAGCCTCATTTAGCATTAGCAGTTAGAAAGCAGGTTTTTATCATATACATGAATGGATCCATTGAAATTACAAGATTAACTCCATTAAGTGGGTATGTGATTGGAGGGTTATATCCTGTTCATAGATGGTGGCTTTAATTTGTGTTGAACAATAAATGTGAATCTTTGAACTAGGTATGCACAGTGTTTTTGGCTGGCACCAAATTTGTCAATTCTCAATGGATACAAATGTATAAATTCATTTTGCTTTGGAACTATGCTTTTAATTAAATACAACAGTAAAATTCCTGATATTTTCTGCTGGAGAAAATGGTTTGGAAACAATGAAATGTCTCTCCCCACTGCTAGCAGTACTTTATTTACTTTTTTTATGTAAAATAACTGGGAATCCCCGTTGGAAGTGACACTTGAGTGGCGCACAAGCGCTCTTTCATCGAATACCACTGACTTCATCTCCCATAAATACATCCAACCGAATGCTGACTGTTCTGGGAAGTACAAACCACCAGAAAATGGGTAGCGTTTTGTTTATTCTTGCTATATGACTTAGAGGTTTTGATTCAACATATCGTGGTGAGGGGGCACGGTGACGCAGTGGTTAGCGCAGTCGCCTAACAGCAAGAAGGTCCTGGGTTCGAGCCCCAGGGTCGTCCAACCTTGGTGGGTCGTCCCAGGTCGTCCTCTATGTGGAGTTTGCATGTTCTCCCTGTGTGGGTTTCCTCTGGAGGCTCCGGTTTCCTCCCACAGTCCAAAGACATGTAAGGCAGCTGCACTAAATTGTCCCTAGGTATGTGTGTGTGTGTGTGTCAGCCCTGTGATGGCCTGGCGGCCTGTCCAGGGTGTCTCCCTGCCCGCCGCCCAATGACTGCTGGAATAGGCTCCAGCATCCCTGTGACCCTGAGAGCAGGATAAGCGGTTCAGATAATGGATGGCTGGATGAATATCATGGCAAGCTAGTGTGGAAGGAGTCGAGAGGCAGAAATTTCTATTTAATGGCAATTCCCGTGTCCCATACACCGCATGACCCTGGGAATGCTCTTTTATTTGAACACAGAACTACAACAATGATTTCCCCCCAAGGTCTCCACTGGACACGTTAGTCTAAGTTGAACCCCCAAACAAACACACAACCACAATAATCAAAACGATTTCAGCATACACGTTAACAGTCCCACGAGCCCTTGTGCTCCCCCAGCACAGAACTGATAGAGCGACCGCCCTCTCTGGTCGCTACATAGCCCCCTACCTGAGGGGTCAGTTGTCCTTCACAACCCAGTCACCCAAAACAAAGTCCCTCAAATGTCTAGGGTGCCATCGCTAGCAAACAGGCTGCCAGGGACTCGCAGGAAGTGCAACTGAAGGGGACTCGCACTGATTGGCGCATGGGGTGCTGCTATCACTCCCCTCATCAACAAGTGGAGTAAGGAGGGGCAGTACAGGGAGAGTCTGTCCTGGTGAAGCACCAGTATGTGCGCCTGGTACACCACCTCAGACAGGCCATGACCTACCAGTGGCTGTGAAGCTTGAGGGAAATCGCCTTCTTGTGGATGAGACAATACACCCATACCTTGTCCCCTGGCATGAAGGCCTGTCCAAAGCACCAGCTGTCATAGGTCCTCTTCTGCCGCACTCAGGAGTTGGCCTGGGCCAAGTGGGTGTAGTCGTGGACCACCTGCAGGAAATCCCTGTCTTTGGAGGTAGTCCATTTCTTTTCCCCCGGCAATCTCAGGCTCGGGGGGGCCTCGACTCCCAGACGTGCACTGGCTGGGCTCCTGGACAGCAGTCAGGTAGGACCACAGGGGCAGGTGGTGGTCCCAGTCCCGCTGGTGAGGATGGCAAGCTAAGTGGCCAGGGTGTGGTTGAACTGCTCCACCAGCCCATCACTTTGAGGATGGAGTGTTGTCATCATCTTTTTCAACCCCAGCCGCCGGCATACCTCACGGAAGACCTGGGACTCGAAGTTCCACCCCTAGTCACTGTGGAACTCGGTGGGAACATCTCCACCAGCCTGTCTGCTGTTGTGGTAGAGCTCTGATCCGGCACCACATATGGCTCTGGCCACTTTGTGAAGTAGTCCATAGCAATGAGGATGTAGTGGTTGCCGGAGTTGGTGACAGGAAAAGGTCCAAGGATGTCCACCCCTTCTCGCTCCATTGGGGCCCCCACCAAGTACTGCTGCAGTAGGGCATGGAAGCACTGTGTTGGTCCCTTCTGAGTGGTGCAGGAGTCACAACAGTGCATGTGTAGCTCCACGTCTCACCAGTAGAACTGCCGCCTGAGACGGTGGAGGGTCTTGGCATTCTCGTAGTGCCCCGCCCCCACCAAGCCATGGACCATCTGGAGAACCTGGGGACGGGACACCAATAGCTGTAGGAGGTTGCTCCCTCGTCTGGCAGCTTGCCACCTCCGATGCGCCAACCTACATGGAGCTCAAAGTTGCCCCATTGACAATGGTAGGCCTTTACCTCGGGCCCAAGCGCTGACACCTCTGTACACCCGGGGCGCCGCCCCGTCTCCAACCAACTCCTCACCAGCGCCAGGGTCATGTCCACCTCCTGCTGTTGTCTCAGTTGCTGCGTGGTCAGTGGAAACTGCCTCTCGTTGCTGGCAGTCTGGACGGCTGCCATCGTCCGCGTCATCTGGCCCCGCTCCTCTTGCTGCTGGCAGTAGTGGCAATCCAATGCTTTACAGGGGCACTGGGAGAGTTGACATGATGTCATCCCGCCCGATACTGGATTTCAAAGTCGTACCCTTGAAGGGCCTCCAGCCATCAGGCCACCTGGCCCTCAGGGTGCTTGAAGTTCAGGAGCCAGGTAAGTGAGGTGTGGTCGGTGCAGATGAGGAAGTGGCTGCCATGCAAATACGGCCAAAAGTGCCCTATTGCTAGAACCACTGGCAGCAGCTTGCCTCAGATGATGCAGTTGTTATTTTCTACCCGACTTGGCGTGGAGTAGGCCACGGCACGCTCCCCATCTCCTCCCCACTAGGAAAGGCCAGCCCCGATCCCCACACTGCTGGCATCAGTGTCCATGATGAAGGACTTTTTGGCATCGTAGTGGGCCAAGTAGGCCAAGACTGGGACTTCAGTTAGAGCCGCCTTGAGTCGGGTGAAGGCTGCAGCACAGGCGTCATCCTATTTGAATGGTTGGCCCCTGTCAGTCAAGCGGTGGAGTGGACTGTCGATGGTAGTAAAGTCCCGGATGAAACGGCGGCAGTATGACGCCAGGCCCAGGAAACTTGGCAGCTCACCAACATTAGCAGGGGTTGGCCAGTCATGGACAGCAGCCACATGTACTGACTATGTGGCCCAGGAAATTTGTCTCCCCCTTCAGTAGGTGACACTTGACGGGGTTCAGATGTAGCCGGGCCCGACAAATGGCGGCATGGACCTCACGCAAGTTGGACAGGGGTCCGTCGAAGTTGTTGGTGTGTAATAGCAGGTCATTGAGGTACACGATGTAATGGCTCCGGGGTACATCCACCAGCACCCTCTATCAGCTGCTCAAACGTAGCTGGTGCATTGCAAAGCCTGAATGGGATGACGCGGAACTACCACAGACCCTGCCCAATGATGAAGCTGGTCTTCAGTCTCGCGTCAGGGGTCAACTCCACCTGCCAGTAGCCGCTGTGCAGGTCGAGGGAGCTGAACCAGCTGGACCCCATGAAGTCGTTGAGGGCATCGTCGATTCGAGGGAGCGGGTAAGAGTCCTTTTTCTTTTTCTTTTTTTTTTTAACGGCATTAATGCATCGATAGTTCACACAGAACCACCAGCTGCCACCTTCTTCCTCACCAAGATGGCCAGAGCCGCCCATGGACTGTCGGAGGGCTCAATCACCCTGGCAGCAGCCATCTCACGGATTTTGTCCCACCTGCCGCTTAGCGAGGGCTAGCCGATGGGACCACAGATGGTTGGGCTGGGCAGGGCCGGTCTCGATGGCATGCTGGACCAGCGCAGTCTGCCTGCACTCTTCGTCTCTAGCAGCGAAGATGTCTGCATAGTCATCGAGGAGACATTTTAACAGGTGGCGCTGCTATGGGTCAAGGCCGTTACTGCCGCATTGCCATAAGTCATGTATGGCCTCAGTTGTCTCAGCGGAGGGCAGGAAGGCAGGCTCAGCGGTCAGGGCTGAGGCAGGTTCGGGTAGTGCAGGGCTACTGACGGTGAATGTGCTGGCAGGCAGCTTGGATGGTGGTCTGGGCAGCTGGGGCACAGAAGCACAGGGGCTCTGTGCCTGCTGGGCGACAGCTGCTTAGCGACTGGCTCATTGGTCTGTGGGTCTGTTGTTGTCCTGACCGGACTAGAGCACCACGGTCTTCATGCCGAGGGTGACGGAAACCCCGGACACATTAACACGGACTCCCCAGCAGGTCCAGGCTGATGATGCAAGGGTCCAGGACTGGGCATGGCGAGGTGAATGTGCTCTGGCATGAGTCCCTGCAGGATAGCGTGGAGGGCCAGCTCCTCTGGCGGCTGCGTTGAACTGCGGGTAACCATGTTGGGCGTGCAGCTGCACATCCGTGGCAAGGTTCCCAGGTTCTCTCCCTCTTGGCGTCGGTGGCTGGCTAGCTGCTCCCTGTTCTGGTCAGTGAAGGGGCATTGCCCAAATCGCCTCTCCGGCGCCATGGTCAGGGCCTGGAGGTCCCGCTGCTCCACTGGGGCTAGGTCGAGGAGTATCTGCAAAGCCTTTCCCTCCAACACCAGAGTCAGGTGGATGGCAGCTTCTTCGTTGCTCCATCCGCAGTGTCATCCTGTTGTGCTTGGCTGGTGTTCTATGCGCAGCAGCCCGCCCAGTTGCTTGGGGGCAGTCGGTGGCAGCAAGTGTTCCCCTGTATTGGCCCTCCTGGCCTTTAGGGGGCGGTGGGACCATGGCGCACTGGAGCCATCAGGGTGAGCTGGAAAACTTCCATCTCTGGTGGGCTCTATCTTTTGCCATGCCAGATTTTCCAAGTGCCAGTGGGTCAGTGTGGGGAAGCCTGGCCCGAGTGGCTAAAATGTAGGAGGCAGATTCAAAAGTTTCTTATTAATAAAACGATTTATTTACAGGGTGTAGCTACAGATGAACTGGACAAACTCAACTCCCAATAATTGAGCTTAAACAAACAAATAAATGAACAAAACTCAATTCACAACAATTGAGCTTTAAATTAACAAATAAATGAACAAAACTCAACTCATAACAATTGGAGCATCTCGTGGACACATCTACACCCTGACGTCCTACAGCCCCTAACAACTCCAAAGCTACTGCTTAAATCCAGGGTGCCCAACCAGTCGGGGCTGACTGCCAGTCGATCGCGAGATGATTGTGAAAAATGGAGTTAGATTTGGGGGGGAGGGGAGATTAATTCATTAAAAAAATCGGCAGTCCCTTGTGGTCACATCTTGATTGACATCGAATCTGACTAACCATTGAGAGAGAGGCAAGGTCATTTTGCCACAGTTTTGGAAGTGTGGTTGGAGTCATTCTCCATTTGGAAGACCCATTTGTGACCAAGCTTTAACTTCCTGGCTGATGTCTTGAGATGTTACTTCAATATAGCCACAAAATTTTCCTTCCTGATGATGCCTTCTATTTTGTGAAGTGCATCAGTCCCTCCTGAAGCAAAGCACCCCCACATGATGCTGCCAACCCTATGCTTCATGGTTGGGATGGTGTTCATCGATTTGCAAGTTTCCCCATTTTAACTCCAAACATAACGATGGTCATTATGGCCTAACAGTTCAATTTTTGTTTCATCAGACTAGAGGCCATCTCCCCAAAAAGT
This sequence comes from Lampris incognitus, assembly GCF_029633865.1. Taxonomy (NCBI): domain Eukaryota; kingdom Metazoa; phylum Chordata; class Actinopteri; order Lampriformes; family Lampridae; genus Lampris; species Lampris incognitus. The sequence goes on along the minus strand of NC_079221.1, from coordinate 27,938,430 downwards.
AAGATCTTTGTCGCCATGTGCAGTTGGAAACTGTAGTCTGGCTTTATTGTGGCAGTTTTGGAGCAGTGGTTTCTTCCTTGCTGAGCAGCCTTTCAGGTCATGTCAATATAGGACATGTTCTACTGTGGCTATAGATACTTTTGTACCTGTTTCCTCCAGCATCTTCACAAGGTATTTTGCTGTTAGGGGATTGATTTGCACTTTTCTTGCCAAAGTACATTAATCTCTAGGAGACAGAACACGTCTCCTTCCTGAGCAGTATGATGGCTGTGTGATTCCATGGTGTTTGTACTTCATACTATTGTTTTTACAGATGAACATGGTACCTTCGGGCATTTGGAAATTGCTCCAAAGGGTGAAAAAGACTTGTGAAGGTCCACATTTTTTTTTCCTCAGTTCTTGGCTGATTTCATTTGATGATGTTAAGCAAAGAGGCACTTAGTTTGAAGATAGGCATTAAAATACATCCACAGGTACACTTCCAATTGACTCAAATTATGTCAATTAGCCTATCAGAAGCTTCTAAAGCCATAAAATTTTCTGGAATTTTGCAAGCTGTTTAAAGGCACAGTCAACTTAGTGTATGTAAAATTTTGACCTACTGAAATTGTGATACAGTCTGTATACAATTGGAAATATTACTTGTCATGCACAAAGTAGATGTCCTAACAAACTTGCCAAAACTAGTTTAAGATGAAATTTGTAGAGTGGTTAAAAATTAGTTTTAATGACTTCAACCTAAGTGTATGTAAATTTCTGACTTCAACTGTAGATATGGTTAATAAGTTCAAAATACATACACAACATACATATCACATTTGTGTGATTTAAACAACTGTCTGTGCAGATTACGCTTCACTAAATGGGACAAAAATAGACTTGGAAGTGTAAAAAACGTGACATGCGAGTGAGACGTCAAAAAATGCTTTCCACATGGATTGGCCTGAAGATTTTAAAAGCTGACTTATTAAGGCTTTTTTTGTAGTGGTGTTTAGTAGCTTTTTATGAAAATTTCAATAAGAATTTTTAATGCCAGTGAAGAATTCATCCATCCATTATACAAACCACTTATACTGCTCTCGGGGTCGCTGGGATGCTGGAGCCTATGCCAGCAGTCATTGGGCAGCAGGCGGGGAGACACCCTGGACAGGCCACTTGGCCATCACAGGGTCCACACACACACATACACCCCTAGAGACAAATAGTATGGTCGATTCACCTGACCCGCATGTCTTTGGTTTGTGGGAGGAAACTGGAGCACCCAGAGGAAACCCATGCAAACACGGTGAGAACATGCAAACTCCACACAAGGGATGACCCGGGATGACCCCCAAGGTTGGACTATCCTGAGGCTCGAACCCAGGACCTCCTTGCTGTGAGGTGACCACACCACCGTGTCGCATGAAGAATTGAAAGAAAAAAAATGATTTAACTTGCAATCACACACCTTAAAAAAACAATATATTGCCCTAATAATGTTCTTGGAAATACCCGAGGAAGGTCAACTATTAATCAATGTTTGCAGGACTCAATTTTTAATCAGCTAACTGAAACTTTGCAGCATCTCTGAGCGAGGCTTGGGCATAAAAAACGTTTTTAACAATATTTTCCTCTAAACATAGAAAAAGGCTCAACTTAGAAAGTTGGGAGTTGGTTTCTGACTTACGGGTTAACCAGTATGATGGTCCCATCTGTATGCATACTCTCCTCTTTGCCATCTGGATACAGATTCTTCACAGTTTGGTCAGGGAAGATGATCTCCTTACGACCATCCGGAAAATGCTTCTCTGCACAGGAAATGCACACACATGTATATTCCTCAACATTGACAAAGTGCGTTGTTGCAGTGTTTGTTACTGCCCATTACTAGAAAGAAAGAAGACTTATTTTGTCATTGTAGGTTACAATGAAATTTGTTTTCTGCATTTAACCCATCCTATTGTATAGGAGCAGTGGGCAGCTGTAGCACCTGGGGACCAACTCCAGTTCTTTCCATTGCCTTGCTCAGGAGCACAGACAGAGGAGAATTAACTCTAAATCCATGTCTTTTTGATGGTGGGAGGAAACCAGAGCACCTGGAGGAAACCCATGCAGACACAGGGAGAACATGCAAACTCCACACAGAAAGGACCTAGGACTGCCTGGGGTTCGCACCCATGACCTTCTTGCTGTGAGGCAACAGTGCTAACCACTGGGCCACCATGCCGCCCCAGCAGGTGTAAGAATTGACAATATGGAAATCGGGCATACAGCTTAAGCTAAGACTTAAAACTGGTTGTTTTTTTGGTCCAAGACCAAGATCCATTTACTTCTACTGTTTGATTCATTTGTTCATTCATTCATTCATCAAAGACATTGGCTAGTTTACCAGGCTGAATGCCTGATGGAGTTGACCAACTTCTAGGGCCATTAATAGTCTGAATGATGTACAAAAAGGGAAGGAAAAAAAACAAAACATGTGAGATGACTTTGATGGTCAAATATCTGATTGTCTCACCAGTCTGGTTATTGGGGAACTGCAGGACCTCCATGCCATCAGGGTAGGTGGTGTGTGTGGTCTGGGTATCAATGTAATAGTAGATCTGTCATGGAAGAGGACAGCATGGATCAAGATGAAAGAAAAGATCAAATTCACCTGAGGATTAATAAAATGTATTGGTGTTCTTTTTTTTTCCCTATGGAAGTAGGCATTTCCTAATTGTTCCAATGGAATTTACAAGTGTATGTGTAGCAGTGTGGTGCTCCGCCAAAAAAAAGTGTTCAAACCTTAAATGGATTTTAAATTATATTAACAACAAAAACTTGCTTACCACTCTCTGGTCAGCCATGACCTGTTTGGTGTCACCATTAAAGAAGCTGACCTTGGTCGTCAGTCTGTCCGCCGACATTTCCCTCCTGGTTCCGTTCGGGTAAATGATGAGGCATCCTCCACCAGGCAGGGCCTTCTCCATCTGAACAGAATCATGAGTTTAGTCAGCAGGTGCATCAGGATTCTCATTTAATCTTAGGTTCTCAAAGACATGAGTAAAAAGACACAAGTAAAAAAAGATGTTGAGAAGAGCCTTTTCTTCCACTACAACATTTTTCTAATTACAGAAACCTTGGTGTCTGCCTACAGACCTCGCTGAGCTCTTGTCTCCTGACTGAAAACAAAGAAAACCACATCTTTCAGTCTTCTTGTCTTGGCATTGTTTGTGCAATTGTATCCTTAAATTTTTGCATATTCTATGAATACTGCATTTTATGAGTTGGTATAAACCCCACTTCTCATTACAGTTGACTCGTTCTTTAACAAGTAGGTCTTGCCACCTTCATAACCATCTAACGCATGGGATCATGATTAAAATCCCGCATGCTCGGCCATCTGTTGGATCAGTATAGTGTATGACTTGAGGTCTGATCATTATCATTATGCTTCACAGCCAGGGCACACATTGTGTTATTATCAAATCAAATACATTTTATTTGTATAGCCCAATATCACAAATTACAAATTTGCCTCAGTGGGCTTAACAGCAACAAATTTGCGTCAGTGGGTTTAACAGCAACACAACATCCTGTCCTTAGACCCTCTCATCGGATAAGGAGCAACTCCCTAAAAAAAAAAACCTTTAACAGGGAGAAAAATAGGAAGAAACCTCAGCGAGAGCAACAGAGGAGGGATCTCTCTCCCAAGACAGACAACATGTAATGGATGTTGTGTTTACGCAATTTACACAATACAACATTGAAAGAGGATAACACAATTATAATGGACTTATAAAATTTATGAAGAATATGATGCGCAGGATGCCAAGCAGTGTCCAGACGCCATCGGAACAGTCCAAGTCCCAAGCCACGCGACCAGAATCACCATGTAAAAAAAAAAAAAAAAATTATATGGATTATTAAATAAAAAGAAAATGTGATGAGGGGAATGGCAGGCAGCGTCCAAGTGGCGACCATCATCACCACGGAGACCTGGTGTGTGTTATAGTGTGGCTTTATTTGCTAGTGACTGGGTTATGGCACTTGTCTGACTGCTACGTTCCATCCAGATTTAGTTGAGGTTCTAAAGGTGGCCAGATGAAGGCCAGACCACAAATTGACCCTGGCCAGAGGAAACGAGGTATCAGCAGAGTTTAAAACCTGCTGTAATCACTCAACACATAGAGATCAATGTTATCTATATAGTCTTACCTTTCCATCAGGGTGTGAGATGATATCCTGGTCTGACTCTGGCTCTTTGGACTCATTTGATTCTGGTTCACTTTGTAGGCAGACTCTTACCTGTGAAGTTGTATTTTAACAAAAAAAAAAAAAATTTTGCATAGTGAGCCGAATGCTGGACTCAACACAGTCAAAGGTAACTGGTGCAAATGGACACAACATCCCTACACATGTGACATCTTTGCGAGTGTGTGTGTGCTTTTAACTTGTTGCAGCAGCTACTGTACGCCATTGCTGCTCTACCATGAGGCTATGGGATGTTGAGAGTTTGTATGTAAAGGGTTTACATTGTTCAAAGAATTATTTGAACTGTCCATTTGAAGGTCCCATTATTTTTGTATCATTCCTGTCAGTTTGTCTGAATGCCAAAGAAAGACACCTCTTTGCTTACTGTGCTTAATGAAGTCATTTTGGATCATGAGTGATATTCTTACAGGTGATGAGTTCTGAATGTGGTCCTGGCTTCTGGTCTGGTGTGTGGGCCCCTCATCAGTACTCCTCACAGAGACTGTGGGGGTAGAGGAGCCTGGCCCCGCAGGTTTCCTCAAGCTGCTCTTCATCCCTGTCAGGAATCGAAAGGAAACAGCTGCTTGAGGTGGAATCTCGTCCGTGGTCACAAGATTCCATAGGATTTAGCTCAAAGTGATAATTCGATTTGTACGATATATTGAGTTAGATTTTTATAGATCAAAATAACAAAACGGTTTTGGTCAGGGGTTTTTTTTTCGGGGGGGGGGGGGTTCCTGTTTGAAATTGTTTAAGAATAGAGATTCTTCTGTGGTGTGTGGGAAGACGACACACAGACACGGGACACAAGATGGCGAGCCAGACCCACGGACTACATTTCTAAGGATGAGGATGCAGGTCAGGTGAATTGACCATAGTAAATTGTCCCTAGTTATGAATGTGTGTGTGTGTGTGTGTGTGTGTGTGTCGGCCCTGTGATGGCCTGGTGGCCTGTCCAGGGTATCTCCTCGCCTGCTGCCCAGTGATTGCTGGGATAGGCTCCAGCATCCCCGTGACCCTGAGAGCAGCATAAGCGGTTTGGATAATGGATGGATGGATAGATAGATCAAAATGATTTCACTGTTTTGCAGCTCACAAACACTTGGAGCGTTTATGGTTTCAAGATTCTCATTTTTACTAATTGTAACTAAACCTTGCACACAGTTTTAAAGTCCTAGATTTCAGTTTTGTTTTTGTTTTTTTATTATGCAAAAAAAGTTTACTGAGTCAAGGCATCTCTTAAATAACACTCTGCCTAGTACAACGAAAGGCTTCTGCTGCTGTTAAGCAAGCAGCTCTGGGAGCACTTAAAAGTTAAGTGCCTTGCATAAGTCAAGTCAAGTCAAATCAATTTATTTGTATAGCCCAGTATAAGGCATTTAAATGTTAAATGCTAGGTTTATTAAAGTTTGCTGTACCTGTAGTGCCAATACTGTTTTTCCTAGGGCCCCCTCTAGTGGCTGTAGCACAGCTGCTTTGAGGAGGACTGTTTTCTCTTGTATCCGGTGGGCTCTGACAACAAAGAACAGATCACATTCATTGTTAAAAGCATCATTCACAGAAAGATTAAGAAATAAACAGGCTGCACAGGTATGGAAAAGTTGTGAGGAAAATTGTGATCATTTATGGGTCTTCAAAACTTAAGGAATAGTAAAATAAGAATGTTATTCCAAAGAATAAACATTCTGTTGAATTATATGGCTCACCCACAGTATAGAAAAATATAACTTAATTTAATGATGACCATCTTGCAAACAAGAAAGCAAATCAAGTTCTGGAAAATTTAATTTTGAGTGAATAAGAACCTGTGGCATAGGCAGATGTTGGTGGGCACAGAAAATCAGGTGGGCCTAGCCCAGCCAAGACCAATCATACCTAATAGGTTCTGAAACGCAAATGTTAACCAAAATAAGCCATTACAGCTATACTTGCCTGAATGCACCACAGTTTCATTATACAAGCCTTATACATCATCAGAGGTAAAATTACAAGCCAAGACAAACATTAACAGCATCGTATAGCCTGGCGATCGGGGAAGACAGTCGCTGGACTGATATGTGCTGGGGAAGCGCAAGGGATTGTGGGATTTACAATCATGTTCCGATCATTATTTTGTTAATGTGTCATTTTCTTATTATTGTTTGTTTGGGGATTGACTCAGACTGGGTAGACCACTATGTTACTGACTGACTGTAGGACCGTGACCAAGACTGATGTGTTCCAGAGTGACCTCGCTACGGGAAGCCATTGTTCGGCAACCACTGGGGAGGGGCAGAATAAAGGAGCACTCCTGGGCTCGTACGGTGTATGGGACACAAGAGCTGCCATTAACTGAATCCTTGCCCCTTGCTTCTCCTTTCCCATCAGTTCCGTTCGGTTCTGAGGGAGTGTTAAAATTAAATAGCGCTCTAGGTGGTCATGTGTTGTATGGGACACGAGAGTTGAGATAAAGAGATCTCTATCTCTCATTCTTCCACGCTGGCTTGCCACATTGGTGTCAGAACTGGGATTGAGTGAAGAATGGAGAGGGAGCTCCACAGACTACAGTGGGCCATTGAGCAGACCCATTGGCACTTGGCAAGCGAGGAAGTACCGCCACCCCCAAGAGACCAGGAGGACCAGCCCTGAATAGCTGGTGTTTTGGCTGCCAAGGAGCCTTCTCTGGTAAAATGTTAGTGTGGGGACCTCTTCTGAGGAGATCTTTTACCCCTACACAATTTAGTCCTAAGTTTATTCTGTAGGTGAGAAGGTAAAAGGTTGTAAATGTGAAACCGAAAACAGTGCTACTTTAAAGTGTATGACATAAGAAATAATCTATTCTACGCTTTACTATGCCCACATCAGTAATTGGTGGTTTAAATATTGCCATTTTTCCAAAGCGCTATATAAATGTAATCCATTATTATTATTATTATACAAATTTCCTTTAACTTCATGCCATAATACAACATAATAACTGGGCCCATTCCTTGGGCCTAGGGTTAGAAGGAGGTAGAAGTCTATTTGATGGATAGTGCCTTTCTTAGGATATGGTATGTTCCAAGTAGTGCAATCTTCTGTAATTCTTGTATTTTGATGTTACCTGGGATCTGTTGGGTGTATTTCTCCATCCCTTTTTTTACAAGTCCCAGGGCTCCGATCACTACTGGTACTGTTGTGGTTTTCATTTCCCACATTCGTTCAATCTCGATTTCAAGGTCTTTATATTGTGACAGTTTTTCAGTTACTTTTACTGAGGTGCTCCTTTCAGTCAGGATGGACATGTCGATGAGTAGGCAGCTTTTTTCTTTTTTGTTCTTGGTGACGATGTCTGGTCTGTTGGCCTTTATCTCACGATCTGTCTGTATTGGCATGTCCCATAAGATTGTGATGTGGTCTTTTTCTATTACTGTTTGGGGCTTGTGCTCGTAGCATTTTTCTTTTGTGTTGATGTTGAATTCTTTGCAGATGTTCCAGTGCAGGTATGTGGCGGCCTTGTTGTGTCTTTGTAGGTATTCAGTTTTGGCCAGCTCAGGGCACCCTGCCACGATATGGTCAATGGTTTCCTGGAATTGACCATATCCTGCACGCTGGGTCTGTGCCATCTTTGAAGATTTTGCTTCGATAGTAATTGGCCTTGATGGCCTGGTCTTGGGCAGTGATGTGAAAGCTCTGTTTCAGATTTCAGCCCAGCTGTTTTGAGCCATTGGTTGGTCATATGTTGGTCTACATCTTTCTCACCTAATCTTTTTGGGTATTGCTCGTGCATTTGTTTCCTTTCCCATTTTTGTTTCATTTGTTCTTGGGCATGACACTTTGCTTTTTGTTTGACTTTTCAGGCGTGGATGGTTGTAGAGTCATTTTCAGGTTGCAGTGTTTCAGGGAGGTTGACCTCCCTTCTGAACATTGTGGCTTGGTTAGCTACGGAGTACTTTTTTTGTCTTTCATGCTCTCTAGCAATCATAAGTCATTTTTTGGTGTTAAGGTAAGTATCTAGACCTATTGTTGTTGTTTTGTAGGCAGTTTCTAGTTGGATCAGACCCCTGCCACCCTTGTTTCTTGGGAGGTACAATCTATTCACATCTGATTTTGGGTGGTGCATCCTCTCTAAGGTGAGTATTTTTCTTGTTTTTCTATCTAGTTTCCTGTCAACGATGTTGAAGCTGTAAGTTACGACTGGTGTAGCCAGGGTGTTGATGGCTTCCATTCCGTTGGATGCATTGAGTTTGGATTTTGTTACCATTCGTATTCTTCGGTAGTACTCCTTTCTGATCTTTTCTTTCATTTTGGCATGTTGTATCCCGTCCCCTTCATTCACTCCCAGGTATTTGAATGTGCCCTCTTGCACTAGGTCTTGGATGGTGGTGTCTAGGTCAATTTGGATGTTTTCAGTGGTAGTAAGTTTTCTTTTTTTGAATGTAGCTTTGGCACATTTGTCTAGTCCAAACTCCATTTTGATGTCATCACTGAAGCCTTTTACAATGGTCAAAAGGCCAGTTTGTTCTTGGTCATTCTTGACAAAGGTTTTCAGGTCATCAATGTAGACTAGATGGTTAATAGTGCATGAACCTGTAGTATAACCATAGCTGGTGTTGTTCAGGAGGATAGTGGAGTAAGAGCTATGCAGAAGAGGAGAGGAGAAAGAGAATCGCCTTGAAATATGCTGCTATTGATGTTGATCTGCCTTGAATGTAGCGTCCCATCTGTGTATTTTAGAACAAGGATTGTTTTCCATTGGCCCATATACAAGATAGCTCCGCCAAAGATACATTTCAATAAATTCCAATAAAAGGTGCAAAACTGAGGTTGCATAGTGTTTCAAACATGTAATTTTTACCCTTTATCAAGTTATCCTCTTATCCCATTTTATCCTTTTTGCCTCTATATTATTAGTGTTATTATAAATGTTAATATTATTACTTCTATCGCTATCATGTTAATAAGGGTATGATGAAACTAGACACCAGGTATCCCAAAAAAGAAACAACTTAGAATGTTGGAAAATAGATGTTAAACATAAGAATAACTAGGCAATCTAAATGATATCAACCTCGAAGCTAAATTATCATACTCCAAATACAACAAACTTTTGACCCAACATAATGTCAAGTTAACAAAAGTTTAAGTAGAGGCGGTAGTTTTGTTCAGGCATGTGTGACAAAGTGAGATGTGACTGTGATAGACTGGCGGCCTGTCCAAGGTGTCTCCCCACCTGCTGCCCAATGACTGCTGGGATAGGCTCCAGCATCCCGCGACCCCAACTGGGATAAGTGGCTTGGATAATGGATGAATGTGTGACAAAGTTTACACATCATTCACTGTGAGTTTTTTACCATTAATGTAGGCAAATGGACCTTGAAACCCCCCCCCCCCATCTTTTCTTGCCTGTTCAACTGAAGGCCAAAGCTTGTTCCTGGCATCCTTAATTCCTTGAGAGAGGTCCTCCGGTATCCTGATGTTCTTTTGCTTCAGAACAGCTCATGGCTTGGCATCCCTCCAAATGTCCCGGTGTATGCGAGAGACAAATTGCACAATTATACGCCAAGATATTATCAGAATGTGGACCTAGTCTGTGCACAATATCCACAGAGTTGGAGAGCTGGTCTGCAATGTCCGAAGAAATCTCACTGAAAAGGCTGATTACAAGCTGTTTCACATTCTCGCCTGCTCACTCATTCATCCCTGCAACTCTCAGGTTCCATCTTCTCTTATATGCATCCAATTCTTTACATTTGTCATGAAGAGTAGCCTTTTCTTTTTCCAACCTCACGACTCTACCGTCAATGGAATCCACTTTTTCAGCTACGGTTTCCATCTGTCTGCCTAAAGAGTTGAGAGTCAGCAAGGTTGTTTATCGACATACTGTTAGTATTGACACCTGCTTCCACAGATACCAGTCTCCACAAACATTCCTCTTGCATTTTTTCCACATGTAGCATCAGTGCTAGCATAGCAGAAGGAGCTTCAGGAGTATTGGTATTGGGTTGTATCTTCTTAGCAGGGAGAAAGGAAGGGGTTTCAGGTAGCGGAGCAAGTTCTGCTTCAGCTTCATCAAATCTGGTTTCTAAAGATTTTTTGGCATAACTGTGCATAACGTTACGAATTTCTTTGTCGGATTCCATGATCAGCACACGTGGTAAATAGCAAGTCACTCAGAGTCTGGCAGAAACCTTCAAACACAATATTAGCCTAAATTGTGGATGTTAAGAGGAAAGAAAATGTATCAGAACACGTTTGGAGTAGTTAAAGAGCAAGATCAAGCGCCAAATACTTAAACTCAGAATTTTATCGATAGAGCTTCTTGTCTCTGATGTTACGCAGACACTATCTTGGTCCGTCCGGCACTGAGGGTCATGTTGGAATGCGGCTGATTATACTTGTTCAGGGATACGCGTGATACAGGAAGCTGCAGAGGACAGGGAGAGATGAAAACCAAGTAGTACCGGCTGCAGCCTGCGGGAAGGCGGGGTTGGATGTCCAGCCCCTCCCATAGGTCCAGCCCCGCCCACAACCATTGCATCAACGTGCTTCGTTCCCCAACCCACATCGATTGCTCACCATGCTTTTAATTTGACATTTTACTGATAGAAACATATACATACTGCATTATCTCTCATTTTAATACAGTATCTCTGTAATACAGTAATAATACAGTATTAGGCAAATGTAGGCAATATTCCAAACCATTATCATGAGACAATATATACATACGGCGTTATCTTTTCTTTTTCTTTTTTTGTATTTTCCCCCTTTTTCTCCAGCCAATTACCCCACTCTTCCGAGCATCTCAGTTGCTGCTCCACCCCCTCTGCCGGTCCGGGGAGGATGCAGACTACCACATGTCTCCTCCGATGCATGTGGAGTCGCCAGCCACTTTTTTTCACCTGACAGTGAGGAGTTTCATCAGGGGGACGTAGCACGTGGGAGGATCTCGCTATTACCCCCAGTTCCCCCTCCCCCCCGACCGATCAGAGGAGGAGCTAGTGCAGCAACCAGGACACATACCCACATCCGGCTTCCCACCTGCAGACACGGCCAAATGTGTCTGTAGGGACGCCCGACCAAGCCGGAGGCAACATGGGGATTTGAAACAGGATCCCCATGTTGGTAGGCAATGGAATAGACCGCTACGCTATCAAGACGCCTTCTTATCTATCATTTTAATACAGTATCTCTGGTTGTATTAGGCAAAGGAAAAGGTCACGTAAATCCTAAAATTATGGATTTGGATTTTGGATAAATTTACGAAAATAAGTTCTGTAGCAAACAAAGGCTTATAATATTGACATGTTTTGTTCACCAAGATAATCCCCACAAATCAACCCACTTTTTAACAAATTTTGATCCACACAGGCAATTAATAGACGTCTGAAGCACATAATAGCTTCAAAATTAACAGTCGTGATATTAACAGCCATAATTTGTGTTGCAGAACAAAACGTGAAACTCTCAGGCTTATGTTAAACACAGGACATTATTTTCTGCATAAATCGCTGTCACTGTCAATCTATTGTGGGTGGAGTGGACCTGTGGGCGGGGCTGGATGGCCAACTCCGCCTTCCCGCAGGCTGCAGCCATTACCTCCTCATGGAAACGGATGAGCCGCGACCCCTGTGGTGACCCCTAACGGGAGCAGCCGAAAGTAGTAGTAGTAGTAGGGATACCTGGAGCTGTAGAACCTGTCAAGTTCTTATTCTGACACAAACAGAAGGAACAGTGCCTGGAGATATATAAGCTCAAGAACTTGGGATAACTGGTGAGCATGATGATATGCTGTTTTTACATTACTAATTGTAATGGGAGATGGTTGTGCTAGCTAGCTAAATTTACTTTGATAATGTTTGTTCTAACATTTTCTTGCTATACTTAACATTGTCAGTGTCCCACAAATGTTGACGTGATACACGTTTCCCTCATTAAAAGTAACAATAAATATTAAAACGATCAACAGTAATGCCCTTTCAGTCATTAATGTGTACAACGATGTATACATGTAGCTACATGTATGACTACCGTTAATCTCGTCACTGCATTGCATTTACACAGAGGACGAGGTTCAAAAGAAATGAAATATTTGAGAGACAAATCCATAAAGGAGAGGAAAGTGGACAAGGAGAAGAGAAGTGGCTCTGAGTGAGGAAGTCAAAGGAAATGGAAATCATGAACCTCTTAGTTTTCTGGGGCATTTTCTTAGGGACAGGCAGACTTCATCAATCATGGCCCAGGCCCCAAATCCGAATTTACTGAGGTAGATAATAAGAATGAAATTATCCACAGATCTAATTTCAGTCAATCCCACAAGTTTTTAAGTTGTTGACAATGGTAGATCGAATAACAAATATTGATTTTAATTGTTTTGAGTTTTACAATTAAGGCAAATGTGAACAGAATTGAGTTACAGTAATAAAAAAAAGTTTTGCCAATATTTTGCCTTAGTTTCATGATGGTAAACTGGCATACTTATTTATTTGGCAAGTATAAGTTGGTCGCTGTAGAAAAATGATTTTATTTGGGTAGCTGCAAGGTGATGATACAGCTTGGATAATTAAAATATATTTACCTGTGTAAAATATATTTACCTAATACATAAGTATTTATCTGATAAGCCCCATCTCAAAATTTATTATTCTGCTAAAAAACAAACTTTGACTTAACCTCATAGGAGAGCCAAGGTGAGTGCCTCATAACCCTCACCCTGGTTCCAATGCAGCCAGACCCCCACGCCAGGGGCAGCAGCTAGCCAGTAAGCAGCCAGTCTGCATCTCCTCTGCCTGTCACCCTCGTCTCCACTGGGTATGTCCCCATGGGAAAGAGGAAGAGGAGTACAGAGCCAGACCTCTCCAAATTCCAGAAGAGCATTCTCAGCAACCTAAGTAAACCGCAAAACTGATGAACTGTATTTCATGAGTTTTGTTAGAACATTTACAAGATTGTCCCAACAGAAAAAAGCAGAGGGAGTTCTCTACGAAGCCGAGTTTGACTGGAATGGGGTTACAATCATTGCAGACAGGGGTGACAGACACAAACACATTTTTGTGTGATAACGCACACTTTTGTTTGCAGTTAGTATAATTTTCATATTATTATATTTTTTTCAACAACAAAAAAATGTTTACCTGTCCCACAGACTTTCCACATCACTTTTCAGGTGGTGTCCACTTTGCAAAGACCTTCCTATTTATTATTGTAGTCCTTGCCTGGTTTAAATATTGCATTTTATATTGAAAAGTAGTTGTATTTTTATGCATTCAAATATTTTAATACATGTTTTTTATTGTTTTCAAACATGTGGTAGTGATTAATAAACTAATCTTCTGAAATGAGGCAATGAAGCATGTTTTGTTAAAAATATGTTTATTGCATCCAAATGTAGGCGTATCGTGACTATTACCAAATTGCTTTTGTCAGATATTAAATGTGTTCCTGCCATGACACTGCACCTTCAGTGGACGAGAAATACTCTTGTGAACTTCTCTGATGGTGATAGCCTCTCGTGAGGCGTTGTTGTTGTTCATTCAGCTGAGATCCCTCTGATGCTACATGTGGATGGTCCTCTGTCAGATCTGCCCTCAAAAGGTTGTGGAGGATACAGGTGGCTTTTACTGCTTTCTCTGCCATTTCTGGGGTCACTCCCACTACTCTCCTGCACAGCTGCCATTATGTTGAAAGTATACCAAATATGCATTCCACCATTCGTCTGGTCCGGGACAGCCTGTAGTTGTAGAGCCTTTTTTTTTTCTCCCTATGTTTTGGCCAGGATGTGGTCACATCATGGTGTCATCGGAGGGGAAATGCTTCATCAGCAACAAAAACCTGTGGCATAGGCCCCAAATGTTCAGTGCCAGGGAGAGATGTGTCATCTGGTATGTCAAGACTGCCCTGATGACGAGCTCTTCCAAATGCCGAAACAGCCAATGAACCACTGCCGCTGCTTCAGCAATAAGCCCCCACCATCCACCACCTTGAGGCAATACTGAGCATTTACAACAGCAAGAAACAAGATTGATAAAGATCCCTTATAATTAAAGTATAGGGATCCGCTGGAGGCAGGGGCCTGGATCACTATATGCTTACCATCCACTGCCCAAACACAGCTGGGGAAATTCCACATCCGCTGGAAATCAGCTGCAATTCCTCTCCAGCATTCCCTGGTAGGTTTTGACATGTATTCTCCTATCAGGTTATCCCATATGGCTTCACAAACATTTTTAATAATGCCTGCAACTGTGGAGTGACCCACACGGTAACTGAAGGTGATGGTCTTAAAGGAATCCCCAGTTGCAAGATACCTGTAACAAATATACATATATTGAGTGAGTGTGTGTGTGTGTGTGTGTGTGTGTGCATATAAAAATAAGAATATGACATAGGAGGATTTAAGGACATTCCTAGATTTGGCATGTGAGTAACTGGCTGAGGCTGGGTTGTACCAACAAGGATTAATTTAATCTAAGATATATAAGTAGCCCACTCATCACTTGGCAGAGAAGTTCAACAATTTAATGGTAAAACATCAATTTTTTAAAATTGAATCCTTGCTGGTGTAACCCAAATGCATAGACCAGATAATCACTGGCAAAAGGATTATTGCTTTGTCTATGACTTTGAAAGAATTTCTGATTATCTGTTTGGAAAAAAAGTAATTCAACATTGCCTTTCAACTTCTAATTACCTTAGACAAATGCACAGCAGTTGCGCCGGAGAGATGTTTTCACGGCAGAAGTTCTGTTTTTTGATACTCAGGCCAACATTTGTCAGACGTCAAACTGATCTTTGTCCACTCTGAAATAAGCATTGGACATCCTATCATCCAGACGAAGCTCCTTGATCAGTTGCTGAAATTCTCTGTATTCTTCTCTTTTTTTGGGGGCTTGAAAGACGAGATGCACCCAGACACGGCGGGGGTTTTTTTTTTTCCTTTTCCAAGAAAAATCGAACAGAAAAACCGTGAGAGATTTACGGTGCTGGAAATCCATTTATCTTTGTTTTGATTTTTTCTTATAGTCAGTGAGGTTTACTACTAAATTACCACAACTTTTCCACATGAATGGCCAAATCAACAGAATGCCACAAACCTGTTGTGTGAATTGGATTAATTTCGTATTCCACGTGGCTTTTGGTTGATTATAAACGGCAGGCACGACAGTACCACAACCTCCCAAGTACCTTGGATAAAGGTTCAAACGGCACGGCTGGCGTTTTCCATGTGATTTTAGATGCAATGTGAATGGCCCCTAAAAGTGCCAATGGAGAACCCCCATATTAGTCCAAGGACACTCACAGCAAATTTAACCCCTTTGGCGCTGGACACTCTGCCACTGTCAAAGATTTTAGGCCCCTCCCTCTTCTCGCTTTCCATTTCTCCATTTGTGAGGCCCTTCTTCCAGGCACTGAGGCGGAGCTTCTCCAGGGTGTGGACCTTCAAATGGTCATGGGAGTTACAGATTAAATTATAGAATTACAAACTGAGGCCAAGAACATGACTATCGTATTAACAAGGTCATGAGAGAAGGGAACAGGACAAAAGAGTCACTTATAAAAATTGGCAAAATCATCTGAAATATAATTTTTAGATATGATCTTCTAGCCCCAATAGAGCAACAATGGTAACACTTTATTTGAACACTTTATTTGACCAAATGACACTTAATAACACAGTCAAACATTGATTAAAAAGACTCATTCATGTTGATGACAGGTGTCATTTCATGGTTTTGACGGTGTCATGTCAGTCTTATGCATACCGCTTCAAATAAAGTGTTACCCATTTTTTTAAATAAATCGTTATTTTCTCAGATATGGACTTCCCATGTGAAAGTACTTTCAAAAGGATGAAAGGTCACAACCATACCTCTTCCCGGAGGGCGCTGTTCTCGGCACTCAGGGAGTCTATCTGTTGTCTTAGGCGGTTGTGTGTGATGGACCAACGACTCTCCTTCCTCCTCAGCTCCTCCTGCATGGAGCTCAGCTGCTGCTTCAGGAACTGACAGGAGGAGGGGGAGAGAATGAATTCATACAATTATTGGAGAAATTACTTTTATGACTTTTAAAACTGGTCTAGGACTGTTCAGACTATTTAAGTTGTACAGCACAGGGCATGCTGTTTGAGATCAAGTAGAACATAATAACTTACAATGTGAGTGTCCACACAAGGGCTGAAGTAATGATTTGGGATTTGGATTTCATGACAAATTAAATATCTATAAGAGTTTTATTCTATATTGTTGACTTTGGTAATAACAGTACATTAGACAGGAATTTAAAAACTTTTAAACCCCTTGATTTCACAGCACATGCAATTACAGCATTTAGGAGACTGTAGGGAGTTTTGGTTTTTATGCAGAGGGTGGCATAAGTAAGTTTGAGTATAGTAGATACAGTAAATAAAATGTTTTTGTGTTTTTCAGTTTTAATGCCATGAAATCTACATGTGAGAAGACATGTCAATTTTATTTTTATAGCACAATAGCCTCAGTGGGCTTTACAGCAACACAACATCCTGTCATTAGAACCTCGCATCAGATAAGGAACAGCTCCCTAAAAACTTTATTGGCAGATCCATTAAAATATATCACAAATATGAAATAAGCCGATAATAACAACTACAAAGCTTTGTATCTTAATCTGAGAAAACATAACCTAAACAATAAAAAAATGCCAATGTGTAATATTCAACATCTAGGAACATAAATTACAGAAATATTTGACATTTTAAAAAGACACACGGCTTTCCAAGTTGTTAATACCACCAATGACACATTCAAATAGTCTTTTTTCACAGTCTGAGATGATTCTTGTAAAATGGGAACAAGTCACACAGGAGAAAGGTGACGAAGGCAACTCCAAAGGCCTTTCGGTTTATATAATACTTGCATGAAAAGGGGTCTTTCCGTATATAAATTTATCATTAAAATAATAGTATGCAATCTCAATGTAAATATAGCAAAATGCTCAAACAGCAGTCTGCTCCACCAAATGCCATTACAAAAAAAAAGACAAAACTGAAAAACTGAGCTCTAACAGTCGTCAAAATAGCGAAGTACAACCAGCCAAGATGTTGCTAGCCTAACCATCCAGCGCTGTACTTGAGAGCTCACTGAAGCATCTTACTTTTAAATGCTTGGAGCTTTGGGGATGGTTTGTTGCCATCCAAGTTCATCAACACTTTCTGGAAGAACTCAAATGTGAATTTGAGTGCCTGGGGATAGCTCAGGTTGAGTGTGTAAATCAGTCCAAAAAGCATGGCACCTATAAAGGAAATACTTCCCAGTTCACACGTCTCCACATCTATCGGGGGAGGCATGTGGTAGTCTGCAGCCCTCCCCGGCTCAGCAGAGGGGGTGGAGCAGTGACCAAGACGGCTCGGACAAGTGGGGTAATTGGACAGGTACAATTGGTGAGAAAAAAAATCCAAGGGGGAAAAAAAGTACTTAGTGAAGGCAATGCTTATAGGGGACCGATCCAATCTAAACACCGATGGTGTCATTATTCTATACCCATTGTGCAATCAACACTTACTTCATAATAATAAGTTGAAGCAAAAAAGTTGTCTACTTCCACTTTAAATTAATTTCCTCAAGGACAATAAAAATGTCTATTCTTTAATTGGTTAGATCCTACTTATAATCTTTGAAAACGACTATGTAAAAAAAGTTTGTTAATCTGAGTGGTTAAATATTTAAAAGGGTTGCCTCCTAACGGTCACTCTACAGTGTCTCGAATGAAGCAATGTCCACACATCAAATAACGTTTGGTGTTCCGTTTTTACTGTGGTCTGCCATGCATACACAATCCCTTCCATCTGGTGCATTTCCTGAATCTCCCGGATAGGTCAGTGATGTCATCACCTAGCATCGTGCTGGACTAGACCATTACTGGATCATACCATTATATCCTGACCTATGGATATTACAGTTAAAAGGTGGGTTGACATTCCATTACATCCAAATGCATCTGTGCATGTAGACATCTGTATGTATGTGTGTGGGTATGTGCCCGCATGTATACGTGTTTGTGTGTTTTTGGGTCTCTGCATCTGTCTGTCTCACCTGGATCTCCTCTCGTTCCTTCTTGTCCGGGATGGCCCGGGCAGCGGAGGAGTGTCTCTCAAACACCTTACGTGCCTTCTGGAGCTTTTTGGTCTCCTCTTTCTTGTGCTCTTCAAACCTGGTCAGCTCCTCTGCCTTCCTCTGTTCAAACTCCAAATGCTCTTTCCTGTAAAATATACTCGTTAAACTTAATACTGAGCACATCTATATTCTATATTTTTCTCTTGAATAATTCTGAAGTTTTGATGACACAGTCCAGCACCCCAGGAGAGCATCAAAAAACTCTTAAAATTGACTAATTGAAACACTTATGGTTCACGTTTTATATTTTTCAATTCATCAAAACTTGTTTAGCTAAAATTTGCTTGAGATTTGGAAAGCGATATGATTAGTAACTCTCACATACAGAACAGTTTAACTTGTGTTTTGTTAGAGCATCTTCTTTGGTGTCTTTCCTGAGCAAAGACATGTGCTACAACCAGCCCACTGAACTGCATCTATGAAGGCGATGACCTTATTTTTCAGGAAAATTGATCCAAACTAGATAATGTGCATGCAATTTCAATTTCAATTACTTATGCAAAATAAATTAACTCAAATAGCACAGCAACAGGTTGAGGAATGGTAGTCAAGAAATAAACAGTAGACTATTTTTGGAAAAAAAAGGTAAGGCAATATTTAAGTAGGAGGCAAAAAAAAGTAAGGCAATATTTAAGTAGGAGGCATGTTTAAAGATGTTTAAAGATGAAGTTTTGGCCAGTGACTGTGTTACCTGAGGTTTTCTTGGTTTCTCTCATTCTCCTGTCTTATTCTGGTCAGGACAGCATTTTCCTTCTTGAAGCGCTCAATCTCTATCTCCAGCTCCACCAGTCTCTCCCGCAGTTGTCTGGATTGGACCTGCTGGCCTGAGAGCACAAGGACATATCCATTTAAACACCCATTGACAAATCAAAGACCTTGCATAATTAGTACACTGGCAATTAGAGTTAACAAAACGGTGCATTTTTTTTTACTCCAGTGTTGCTTCCCTCCAATATCTCTGATATTGGTATTACTGTGTTTTGCTTCTACAGTGGGCTGATGCACTTTCTTATTGCATTACATTCTGTAATTGACCTAATGTTACAATACAATTTGATACCAGTGATCAGCATCATGTATCTGGAATGGGACATCAAATCTTTTAAACAGTTATCAATGAGTGATCAGCAAGTTAGGCACAATATTGTGCATGCTTATTCATTTAATCTAGTTGGCAACCTGGAGCAATAATATCCCTCACATTTCAGAAATTACAAAATATCGATTTTGACAGTGTGGAAGTAATGGCTCGGCTGTTGCTCTCAAACTTTGACACCTGGAAAACCATCCAAGTCAACAAGCCTACCAGAAATGTCTTCACACAATCTCAAATAATAAAATTGTTGGTGCAGAACTGAAAACCAGGGTCCACATTCACCAAGTATTTCTGAAAAGCTTTACTAATTTAACACTATTTGCCTCTCACTTGACTTGACCAGTCAAGCAACACAAGGACTTTCTCACAGAAATTTGAATCAGTTCACCTGGACACAGCATTTATTGGGGGGTGTCATCACTCTTCCAAGTGACCTCTTCAGTCTGATCAGTATGTGTTGGATTATGGTAAAATATCAACAATCAAATGTCCCCCATCACCAATTGCAATTTCAGTCTAATACTGCTTTCATACTGGCCTAAAAAAAAACGCTAACATCCGCCTTTTTACATTGACCAAAGGCAGACATTAGCGGGCTTTTTGTGGGTTTTTGGCCAGTGTGAAAGGGGTATAAGAAGTCTAATCTTGTCATTTTTCACATCCTCCTTGGTGAACTTGATGTGGTTGTCCAGAGTTAATGTGGTCAGTGAAATGTGGTACGTCCTAATATTTAAATGTAACCTTGGTGCCATCCACAAATCTGAACCAATGACTAGGTGGTGTGCCTGCATAGGACAGCAGAGCCCTCTTTTCCACTTCCTCCATGTACAAGTTGGCCACTATAGTGTTAAGGGTGGTCCTATAGACCCCTTATCGCATGACATAAAAGTTGCATTGTAAACAAGATGCGCGCGCAGAAAGTGAGGCAAAACATAGCCGAGTAACAACGTGCGCGTCTGCTACTACTACTTTTGGCTGCTCCTGTTAGGGGTCACCACAGTGGATCGTCTGTTTCCATCTCTTCCTGTCCTCTGCATCTTCCTCTGTCACACCAGCCACCTGCATGTCCTCCCTCACCACATCCATAAACCTCCTCTTTGACCTTCCTCTTTTCCTCTTCCCTGGCAGCTCCATATTCAGCATCCTTCTCCCAATATACCCAGCATCTCTCCTCAACACATGTCCAAACCATCTCAATCTTGCCTCTCTTGCTTTGTCTCAAAAGAGCTGTCCCTCTATTATAATCGTTCCTACTCCTGCCCTTCTTCATCACTCCCAATGAAAATCTTAGCATCTTCAACTCTGCCACCTCCAGCTCTGCCTCCTGTCTTTTCGCCAGTGCCACTGTCTCCAAACCATAGAACATCGCTGGTCTCACAACCATCTTGTAAACCTTCCCTTTAACTCTTGCTAGTACCCTTCTGTCACAAATCACTCCTGAAACTCTTCTCCACCCACTCCACCCTGCCTGCATGCTCCTCTTCACCTCTCTTCTGCACTCCCCGTTACTTTGGATAGTTGACCCCGAGTATTTAAATTCATACGCCTTCGTCACCTCTACTCATTGCATCCTCACCATTCCACTGTCCTCCCTCTCATTCATGCAAAGGTATTCCGTCTTGCTGCTACTGCATTTCATTCCTCTTCTCTCCAGTGCGTACCTCCACCTCTCCAGGCTCTCCTCAAGCTGCACCCTACTCTCGCTACAGATCACAATGTCATCCGCAAACATCATAGTCCATGGAGACTCCTGCCTGATCTCATCCATCAACCTGTCCATCACCATTGCAAACAAGAAAGGGCTCAGAGTTGATCCTTGATGTAATCCCACCTCCACCTTGAATCCTTCTGACATTCCAACTGCACACCTCACCATTGTCCCACTTCCCTCATACATATCCTGCACCACTCCTACATCTCTGCAACTCCCAACTTCCTCATACAATACCACACCTCCTCTCTCGGCACTCTGTCGTATGCTTTCTCTAAATCTACAAAGACACAATGCAACTCTTTCTGGCCTTCTCTATACTTTTCAATCAATATTCTCAAAGCAAACATCACATCTGTGGTGCTCTTTCGTGGCATGAAACCATACTGCTGCTCACTAATCATCACCTCTCCTCTTAACCTAGCTTCTATTACTCTTTCCCATATCTTCATGCTGTGGCTGATCAACTTTATACCTCTGTAGTTGTTACAGTTCTGCACATCGCCCTTGTTCTTGAAAATCGGTACCAGTATGCTTCTTTTCCACTCTTCAGGCATCCTCTCACTTTCCAGGATTGTGTTAAACAATCTAGTTAAAAACTCCACTGCCATCTCTCCTAAACATCTCCATGCCTCCACAGGTATGTCATCAAGACCAACTGCCTTTCCACTCTTCATCCTCTTCATAGCTGCCCTCACTTCCTCCTTGCTAATCCACCGCACTTCCTGATTCACTATCCCCACTTCATCCAACCTTCTCTCTTTCTGATTTTCTTCATTCATCAGCCCCTCAAAGTATTCCTTCCACCTCCTCAGCACACTCTCCTCGCTTTTCAGCACATTTCCATCTCTATCCTTGATTGCCCTAACCTGCTGCACGTCCTTTCCAGCTCAGTCCCTCTGTCTAGCCAATCGGTAGTCCTTTTCGCCTTCCTTAGTGTCTAACCTCTCATACAACTCACCATACGCCTTTGCCTTTCCCACCTCTCTCTCTTTGCTTTACGTTGCATCTCCTTGTACTCCTGTCTACTTTCTTCATCTGCAAATATGCAGATGAAGAAGTGATATCACATGTTGCCAAACATTGGCTGGTGACTGAATACCTCATAGACACACCAAGTATACAGTGGCTTGCAAAAGTATTCATACCCCTTGAACTTTTCCACATTTTGTCACATTTCGACCACAAACATAAATATATTTTATTGGAATTTTATGTGAAAGACCAACACAAAGTGGCACACAATTGTGAAGCACAAAGAAAATTATATATTTTAAAAAAAATTTACAAATAAAAAACTGAAAAGTGCGGTGTGCAAAAGTATTCAGCCCCCCTGAGTCAATACTTGGTGGAACCGCCTTTTGCTGCAATTACAGCTGCAACTCTTTTGGGGTATGTCTCTACCAGCTTTGCACATCCAGAGACTGAAATTTTTGCCCATTCTTCTTTGCAAAACAGCTCAAGCTCAGTCAGATTAGATGGAGAGCGTTTGTGAACGGCAGTTTTCAGATCTTGCCACAGATTCTCAGTTGGATTTAGGTCTGGGCTTTGACTGGGCCATTCTAACACATGAATATGTTTTGTTTTAAACCATTCCTTTGTAACCTTGGCTTTATGTTTAGGGTCGTTGTCCTGCTGGAAGGTGAACCTCCGCCCCAGTCTCAAGTCTTTTGCACACTCCAACAGGTTTTCTTCCAAGATTGCCCTGTATTTGGCTCCATCCATCTTCCCATCAACTCTGACCATCTTCCCTGTCCCTGCTGAAGAGAAGCACCCCCACAGCATGATGCTGCCACCACCATGTTGGACAGTGGGGATGGTGTGTTCAGAGTGATGCGCAGTGTTAGTTTTCCGCCACACATAGCGTTTTGCATTTAGGCCAAAAAGTTCAATTTTGGTCTCATCTGACCAGAGCACCTTCTTCCACATGTTTGCTGTGTCCCCCACATGACTTCTGGCAAACTGCAAATGGGACTTCTTATGGTTTTCTTTTAACAATGGCTTTCTTCTTGCCACTCTTCCATTGTGCAGTGCACGACCAATAATTGTCCTGTGGACAGATTCCCCCACCTGAGCTGTGGATCTCTGCAGTTCGTGCAGAGTCACCATGGGCCTCTTGGCTGCATCTCTGATCAGTGCTCTCCTTGTTCGGCCTATAAGTTTAGGTGGACGGCCATGTCTTGGTAGGTTTGCAGTTGTGCCATACTCTTTCCATTTCCGGATGATGGATTGAACAGTGCTCTGTGAGATGTTCAAAGCTTGGGAAATCTTTTTATAGCCTAACCCTGCTTTAAACCTCTCCACAACTTTATCCCTGACCTGTCTGGTGTGTTCCTTGGACTTCATGATGCTGTTTTCTCCCCAATATTCTCTTAACAAACCTCTGAGGCCGTCACAGAACAGCTGTATTTGTACTGAGATTAGATTACACCCAGGTTGACTCTATTTAGTCATTAGGTCAACATTTGATCATTCAGCAATCATCAGGCAACTTCTGAAGGCAATTGGTTGCACTCAGAGAAAAGGGGGCTGAATACTTTTGCACACCGCACTTTTCAGTTTTTTATTTGTAAAAATTTTTTAAATCATGTACAATTTTCTTTGTACTTCACAATTGTGTGCCACTTTCTGTTGGTCTTTCACATAAAATTCCAATAAAATATATTTATGTTTGTGGTCGTAACGTGACAAAATGTGGAAAAGTTCAAGGGGTATGAATACTTTTGCAAGCCACTGTATTTACGAAAGAATGGATGAAGGCATACACGTCTTTAGAAGCATACGATTACTTTGTTGGCGGACACCTCCAAGACTGCTTTTACCATCCATTGTTGTTGGTAGTTTCGGCTGCTCCCGTTAGGGGTTGCCACAGCAGATGATCCATTTCCATTTCTTCCTGTCTTCGGCATCTTCCTCTGTCACACCAGCCACCTGCATGTCTTGCCTCACCACATCCATAAAACTCCTCTTTGGCCTTCCTCTTTTCCTCTTCCCTGGCAGCTCCATATTCAGCATCCTTCTCCCAATATACCCAGCCCTAACTTGCTGCACATCTTTTACCATCCATTATCGAAGGAAAACAAGTTTTGCTTCATCAAATCAAAGGTAAGCCCTCTTAATTTGTTTGAATTGTTTGTATTCAACAAAAGTTGAATTGTTTGTACGGTTGTGAGATCGAGGCTGGAGTCAAATTATGATCTCAAACATCATGACACAAGAAAGCTGATGGAATCGTTGTCAAACTTGAGGAAGGCTAGGCATCAACAACTCAAACTTTGGTTTGGCAGTTGCTCTACTAGGACAGTATCACATTTAGCGCTGTTACTTACATATGTTCAATCACAATACTTACTTATAAGAAACAGATACACACCACATATGAAATGTTCTCCACAAATCTTCGCGTTTGATATTTGCTCTTCTGACCACGTCTTCCAGTCCTTCCAACGGATCGCATGAATCCATGCCTGTATTCTTCATTTTTTGATTTGATTTTTCCTTTTCGGCGTGCGATAAAAATGCAGATGCTTGTTTTTACCATCTTTACGATTTGTACAACCGACAGCGTTCGAAATTAATGTAGTAACGTTTACAAACACAAGACTCGTGGCCCCTTTTTGCCTCACAATCTGCACACACATTTGGAACATGTAAACAAGGGAACCCGTCTGTTGCTAACAGTGTTGTCCTGTAATATCATACAGACCACCTCCACTGCTTAATCAACAGGAACACACTTGAAGAGAGACTTAACATCATAAGAGACCATTGTTTCATCCCCTTCCATAATAATGTCCCTGGGTTTCCTCCAGGTGCTCCGGTTTCCACCATCAAAAAGATATGCATGTTAGGGTTGATACTCCTGCCTGTGCCCTTGACTAACGCAATAGAAAGAAGAACTGGAGTCAGTTCCCGAGCACTGCAGCTGCCCACTGCTCTTATACAATAAGATGGGGTAAATGCAGAGAACGAATTCATTGTAAGTATACAATGACAAAATAAAGTGGCTTTATTTCTTTCTTCACCTCATCCACAAAATCCATATTGTTCTGAATGTGATGTTCATTACTGCCTACCAATGGGTTAAGAATAGATGCCAGAAAAAAGATGTTATAGGTCATTGAGCTTATCATACAAACAATAGGCCGTAATGGCACATCCTGTTTATGTGTCTTAGGTAAACGATACAGACTAGGTGTAACTTCCTGTGACAAAATAGGTGAGAACACACCATTTGTCCCATCATCCTAATCATTACCAGGTGTTGGCTTTCCCTGCCAAAGTGGTGTAGCCTAAACTCAGGTGCTGCTGATTGACTCCAGGAGTATTTCAGCAGTTGCTTTGGAGTTGTTAGGGTTGTAGGACGTCAGCGTGTAGCTGTGTGCACGTGATGTTAATTTAAGCTCAATCGACTCTGTGCATAATCGTAGTCCACTGACTTCCTGTTTCTATTGCAGCAGTCATACCAGTTTACTGTTTGTTGGCGTGTGCCACCAACAATGGATTATTTTTCGTGATGCCTGGAAGATTTACCATGGATAAATGTCAACGACATGCACAGAATTGTCGACAAATTTTCACCTGCACCTACCAGCAAACGGGTGAAAAACTTCAAGTTGTACATATCAAGTTACGTCCACAATTCAAGTGTGCATTTTAACTTCTGGAGTGATTCTGAATTGCTGGTTCATCTAGAATAGAGTGAGTATCATCTTTCTTGCTTAACAAGTTGCTATTAGTCTTATTCCAGCTGCTTGAGTATTAGTCCTTTTCTCTATACAGCTGCTACTGGTTCCTAGTGGGAACTAGTGGGATCTTATTCTAGCTGTAGTTGTTTTTCACCTAGTGTGTCCTTAAATATTTCTTGTTACCTAGCTGTTTTGACTAAGTTATCCCTTTAGCTTATAAATATATTCCTTGGTAACTTGCTGTTTGCAATTTTAATTGTATTGTGTGAGGTTTGATAGAGTTTCACATAAGTGACCAGTTTCTGGGCAATAGGCCTATTTTCAGTGTACCTCTTTGGCCAATTGGGTATTAAGTGGCCAGGGTTTGGCCTGCACTCATGGCAGACAATTGGCAATCGGTGTTCTTTAAATCACTGCTGCTCCTTGGAAGCGTCAGCTTCCAAGCGTCAGGCATACAAGTCTAGGTTGAACGAAGGCTATAGTGAACAAAGGCAAGCGCGACTTTGTCAAGCCAAGACTTTGTCAAGCAAGGACTGCTCTTTTTAGATCCGGTCAGTCATCTGTATTTTGTGTACCTAGTATAGACTATATGTTTCCTTCGCATTCCTGTCCTTTCCTCTTCCCAGGGCTGGCATAGACGTTGGGTCACTCCTAGGCGCTGTGACCCTACCAAGCTCATCTATCCCACTCTCTCCACTCACGTTGAGCAAGTGGTGACGGAAGAGCTCTGGAATTGCCAGTCTGCGGTGCCAAAAGCTGAGTTTATCTCAGGCTACGCATCCTTGCTCTCCCTCAACTTTCTTGCTGCAACTGAGACCTGGATCACACCAAAAAACACTACCACACCCGCAGCTCTGTCTGATGTGTACTTTTTTTTCTCACACTCCCAGAGCTGGGAGGCGAGGTGGTGGTACTGGCCTGCTAATCTCCCTGAAATGGAAATACTCTCTTGTTTCCATTCTACAATTTTCTCCGCCCTCTTTTGAATTTCATGCTGTTACTGTCTCTTATCCAGTCAAACTTACCATTGTGGTTGTGTACCACCCACCATGCCCCCTTGCTGAGTTTCTGGAGGAGCTCGACACACTTGTCTCGCACTTCCCTGTTGATGACTCTGCACTTATCCTTCTCGGTGACTCTGGTCAGGCTTCCCCACACTTTCCCTGGGTATAATCTATGGTACAAAATTCTGTCAACAGCATTGTCTTGTTCTAACAGCTTCAGGCAATCGATCACCTTTTTCTTGTAAACACTGCCTGGATCTCATTTCAGTATTTATGTCACTAAGTAACGTCATAACTTTCTCATGATAGTCTTGTCTGGTTTAAAAACCTAGTGCACCAGCCTTTGTCCACCGAAAGGATGATGATGTTATTGTCCTTACTAAGAGTTGTGATTGCATTCCTCTCGTCTCGGCGCCTTCGCATTGCTGAGGCAGGCTGAAATTTTCATATGCAGTTGCTTTTGGGTACGTGATGTTACGGATCGCCAATTCCGTGGCTTTGATCAGTTCCACTAGTGGGATTTTCCTCGGCATGACAGCAAAATTCAGCCCCTTAGCAAGGATGTCTTTCACTGCCTGGGTGAGTTGTCTGTTGGGCAGATTCTTCTCTGGCGTGTGTCTCTCTGTCTGCCGTTGAGGGCACCGTCCATTGTCTGCCAATATCTCTGGCTTGAAGCAAGTAGGTCAAACTTCTTTTGCTGCCTGGTTTCAACTTTCCATGTTGTGCTAGACGAGACTTCTCTGTGAACTGAATCGCATGTTGGAAAGTGGTCTCATCTAGATGCGACGTAAGTCTCTGTTGGATCTGCTCCTCTTTGGCTTTCAAAGCGTCTGGTAAAATTTATTTGTCTCACCCATTCGCTCAACAGCTGGCTCTGTGCCTTCTGGAGGATCTTGGTGGCCCTTGACCGAAGATTTCATTTCCAGGCTGAGGCTGAATCTCAGGTGGTTCCTGTAGTCTGCCATCTTGCGTGCCGTTCGCTCGTACTCATGTAGAAAT
Organism: Lampris incognitus; assembly: GCF_029633865.1. Classification (NCBI taxonomy): domain Eukaryota; kingdom Metazoa; phylum Chordata; class Actinopteri; order Lampriformes; family Lampridae; genus Lampris; species Lampris incognitus. Next base: position 27,910,609 of record NC_079221.1, on the reverse strand, counting down.
TTAAGATAATCTTTTCCATAAATTAGTCCACCCCAAGGATCGGGTCCCCCAGCATAAAAAAGCAATATAGTGTATGCTGTTAAGTGCTGGGAGGACTGCCGTGAATTGTACAACGGGGAAACCAAACAGATGCTGGGGAAGAGGATGGTACAACACAGAAGAGCTAACGTGTGAGGCCAGGACTCCACAGTCTAAACCTATCTACTGGCCAATGGCCACTCTTTTAAGGATGAGGATGTGCATATCCTTGATAAGGAGGAACACTGGCTTGAACGGGGAGTCAAAGAGGCAATTTATATGAAGAGGGAATGACCATCCCTGAACGGGGGGGGGGGCTAAGAGTACATCTGTCACCATCTTACAATACTGTGATTGCAACTATTTCCCAATTCTCTGTGAATAGTACACATGGCCATTGTATCTCTAGTTAATGCTCACGGCAATTTGCATATGAAACCGATTGTTGTTTTCGGTCTTTATGCCAGTGTGCTATTTATAAGGGTGGGGATACCTGCAGTCAAGTTGAGACTGAGGAGGTCACTTGGATGAGTGATGAAATGGTGTCCAGATGAACTGATTCAACTTCCTATGATTTCCTTACCTGGATTATTGAGCATGTATAAAGACATAAGGACTTTCTATTATAATTCTTGTTACTGGCAGTAATAGTGCTGGTGGCATATTAGTATTGTTTTATCTCACCTGGAGCCTCTTCAGCTCTTCGGGGCTCAGAAGGTACAAGAGCCTGAGGAGATGCAGTTTGGACGTTGGGCTTCAGCGAGGGAAACAACTTCGTCATGAGCTGGGAGGTAGGAGAAGAATATGCCTCTTGATTGGCTAGACTGACAGTCATGACCTTATCAGATTCTGCCCCTTTGGTCACTGCCACCTTCCGTGTCAGAAGCCTCCCTGGCGGAGAATTGGTGTTAGGTTGTGCCTTGGAAACTACCCTGATTGCTCTGCTGTCATTAGCGAGGCCGACATGAGCATCCTCAAAGTCGTTCCAGGTATCATCATCATCAAACACCAGTGCACCACGTTGCCTGTCATTGTCCTCTGTTAATGTGTTGTCATCAGGGTCAGTGGAGATGTGGTCACTCTCTCCATTGTTCCCATCCGTCATGTCCGAAACAGTCTCCCTGCAACTGTCCTGGTCCTGGTATGACCGCTTGTCATAGGGCAGGTTTGACGGTGCAGGGAAGTAAAGGTTGCTGGGAAATGTGGGTTGTTTGACCACCACTTCCTCACCTCCAAATTCAGAACTGCTGCAAGAGACATCAGAGATCACCAGCTTGCTTTCACCCCCATTTTCGTCCACTTTCTCGCCATTCTCCTCTTCATCATCCTCATCTTCATCACTAGTTTTACTTTTTTGTAAGTCATTTTTCACCTTCGGCCTAGATGCTTGTGACTCAGAGGAGTGGCTTTTAGATATGATATTTACATTGCTGCTGCTAACACTTCCACTACAGATCTGTGCTTTAGGGGGAGATTTGATTGGGGTGGAGGAGAGCCGTCGGTGGTGGAGCCCCTTAGCAGCCTGCAGCTGTCGTTGCTGCTGGTCCATCTGAAGAATCTAAGAGCAAAAAGTAGAGCACAGTTTTTAATTAATGACACAGAAACCAATGGTTTACAGGCAATAAAAACACTGAATAAACCTATTAAAAAAAACAATGTGAGGATACAGGGAAAATGCAGGCTTCACATGTAAGGCTAAAATCAAGACAATATTGTGGTGCTATCTCTGATTGTGTAAACAATTTGGCCACATTATCCTGGAGTGAGTTGCATAAAACTACTAAGATAATTAAAGACTAAACCTGAGGTAAAAACTTAACCAGCCACAGGAAAATGGTAGAAAAACGAAAATAAGACAACGATGAGTCAATACAACATAATTGCTCAAAGAGATCAGTAATCAAATAAGTAGGGGGAGTAAAAGTACCTTTGTGACAAAGGAGGAGTTGGAGGAGAAGGAGAGCTCCTCAGCAGCTTGCTCCAGTAGTTCAAATTCTCCCAGCTCTACACTTTCCTTCTGCCCGTCACAGTCCCAATATCGAAGTTTCTCCTGGAATGACAATTCAAAGGAATCCTCCGGAACCAGTCCTTCTCTTTCTTTCTCCTCTCCTCCTCCTCCTACCACCTTGTCTGACCCCGTTCTTCCAGGTTTTACCTTGAAGCTGCCAGATCCACTGTCTCTGACACGGTCACTGTCAGCCTTGCCTCGCCCTCCTAACACGCCCACCTCTCTAGTCACAGAAACTGGGTGCACATCACGAGTCCTGGGCTTCCTCACTGTATGACCAGACTGACCCGGTTCGCCCACCCTGCTGCCGTTTTGGTCCTCTGCATGTCCAAGCCGACACATCAGTTGATGTTTTTGGTATCGCCTCCCCTCTGAAAACGTATGAGTTGAATCTGCTCCTTCCATGTTTTGTCTCTGGTGGCTACCCAGGACTTTGGCATGCACTAACTTGCTCTCTGCCCTGAAATCCTGAGGAGAGCAGGGACCTTTTGGCTGATTCTCCTTGTTGACTACGGCTGTTTTACGCTGGATGGGGATTCGCTGGCAACTGCTAGTGGTAATTTTCTGGAAACCTGCAGGCTCCGAATTGCTCTGGGAGATTGTTCTGGACGGGGGTTTCAATCTGGGATCTTTCTTCACCTCCCTCTTCAGTATGGAAGCTTTGCAGTTGTAGGTGAACCTGGACAGGCCCTCACCTCGCTTTAGAAAGACCCGCTTGGGAGGGGCACTTACCACATCAGCACTTTGGGTGTTCTGTTAGGGCCAAGTGACAAAACATGGGTTTTTAATATCAAATTAATACTAGACATAATTGTATAATAGAATCTTCTTTTATACAATCTATGAACTCGCTCGACCAACGTTACTCTCTGTCACTGCTAGGGGTGTAAATAAGTTTCCTCACGATACAATATTATATCGATTCTTTGGACAACGATACAATATTGCTGATAGTTTAACTACATAGATGCAAGATGGTTTGTCTGTTTTTCGGAAATCTAAGTACTATATTGGCTGTAAATCCGTTAGCAAATCTGATGATTTTTGTCAAGTAGATGTATGGAGATGATATAATGGATAATGGGGATGGTACAAAAAAGCAGTGGGTATTGGCTTTACTTGCATTTGATGTAAGAAAATGTATAATTAAATGAAGTAAGGCACAGTTGCTTAATGTTTGTGTTCTTGCAATAATTACAAATGCTTTTTTTTTGTCCATTTACATTTATTTGCAATAGCATATTTGACAACCTTTTTTTTCTTGTCTTTTTTTATTGAAAGGTTTTTAACCTTATGGCTTATGCCTTATGATTTTTGGCTAATGACTGATGGATCAAATCAAACTGCTGAACCTGCCAAAATAAAAGGAGGGGGAAAAAGAAAAGCTTTTTGGTCATTGAGTGGAATCCAGTTTAAAACTTTCGGGTAGATGCATCAATCCCTTTCAAGTGGGGAAGCTGCACATATTCCAAAAACATAACTTGACGAGTAGTACCAACAATAGATTCTAACCAATTTGCATGAGCATTACTGTGAAAATCTAATCTAAGTGAAACATGACAGCCATAGACTACTCAAAGAAAATAAATCACCTTACGATCTTTGTTAAGCAATAAGCTATAAAGACAGGTGGAACAGCTGTCTGACACAATTTGAAAAAAGGAAAAAAAATGTCCAACAGCGTCAGATGAAGGACGCCTCCACTTGCAGCCTTCAAATGAACAAACGGGTAGGGATAACATAATTGCTATTAAATGATCAGGGTGCACAACTGCATACAGTTTTTGGTCTAGTTTTATGAATTGGCATTGCTTTTCAGGCCCCATCGATCAGACAGCAACCACTGAAGACGGCTTGTTTGTCATTTAGTCACTGCCCTGTTTTGTGAAATACTCGTTAGAAATCAGTGCAACAAGAACGTGCATATGACCCAACTGCCAGTTCCTATTTGTGTACGCTTTGAATTGCGCTTTACAGGTTAATTATTTACTGAGGTGAATTCTCAAGGAGGCAGACCATTAAATTAGCAAAATAAAAGGACAAAAATCACCCCCAAAAAAAAAAAATCACCCAAAAAAACCCAGCGCCAATCGCCGATTGCTGATATATTACTCCTGCACTCTTCTAGTTCTACCTTGATACCAGCAGGCAGCAACATCACATGGCTAGATAGTGACACCATGCTTTTCCATGTCTTTTACACCTTTGTTGATTAGTAATTATCATGTTTAGCTTGTTTATTCATTTCACCTTTTTGCCACAAGTTTGCACTGGAGCAATCACTTGCTTTCATTTCTTTTTTAATCTTATTTTCTCCCCAATTTTACTTGGCAAATTACCCCACTCCTCTGAGCTGTCCCAGTCACTGCTCCACCCCCTCTGCCGCTCCGGGGAGGGCTGCAGACTACCACATGTTTCCTCCGTTATATGTGGAGTCACCAGTTGCTTCTTTTCACGTGACAGTGAGGAGTTTCACCAGGGGGACGTAGCACGTGGAAGGATCACGCTATTCCCCCCAGTTCCCCCTCCTCCCGAACAGGCACCTCAAAGGACCAGAGGAGGCGCTAGTGCAGCGACCAGGACACATACCCACATCCAGCTTCCCACCCGCAGACAGCCAATTGTGTCTGTAGGGGCAACCGACCAAGCCGGAAAGCAACACGGGGACTCAAACCGGAGAGCCCCATGTTGGTAGGCAACAAAATAGACTGCTATGCTACCCGGACGCCCTTGCTTTCATTTTTTGTACTAACAAAATATGGGCATCAACAGTCAGCAGGAGAACCACTTTGCTGTTACAAGCCTACAAGCTACAAGGAAAAACCTTTTGTTCTATCTAACCTGTTGCTCCTGGGCCAATCGAAGCCTCTGTTCCTCCAGCCTCAACTGCTCCTCCAACAGCTCCTCAAACGTCTGCTTCTGACCACTGATACCTGGCTTTATGGGCCTGGGGGAAGACAGACAGACACACACACACACAAACTTAAATACATATACAAGGAACACATTCAAGCAGACATAAGTGCATTCAAACAAACACCTACACACATCAAACAAATCCAAAAGACAAATGTGCTCAAACACAAGCACACACACATTCAGACTTAAGCATGCAAATATACAAACATACACACAGAAAACTACTACTACTACTTTCGGCTGTTCCCATTAGGGGCTGCCACAGCAGATCATCCGTTTTCATCTCTTCCTGCCCTCTGCATCTTCTTCTGACACACCAGCCACTTGCATGCATTCTCTCACCACATCCATAAACCTCCTCTTTGGCTTTCCTCTTTCCCTCTTCCCTGGCAGCTCCATATTCAAAATCCTTCTCCCAATATACCCAGCATCTCTCCTCCACACATGTCCAAACCATCTCAATCTTGTCTCTCTTGCTTCGTCTCCAAACCATCCAACTTGGGCTGTCCCTCTAATGTACTCATCCTAATCCTGTCCTTCTCCCATCATTCCCAATGAAAATCTTAGCTTCTTCAACTCTGCCATCTCCAGCTCCGCCTCCTGTCTTTTTGTCAGTGCCACTGTCTCCAGATCATATAACATAGCTGGTCTCACAACCATCTTGTAAACCTTCCCTTTAACTATTGCTGGTACCCTTCTGTCGCAAATCACTCCTAACACTCTTCTCCACCCACCCCACCCTGCCTGCACTCTCTTCTTCACCTCTCTCCTGCAATCCCCGTTACTTTGTACAGTTGAACCCAAGTATTTAAACTCATACGCCTTCGTCGCCTCTATCCTTGCATCCTCACCATTCCACTGTCCTCCCTCTCATCCATGCAATATGTATTCCGTCTTGCTGCTGACTTTCATTCCTCTTCTCTCCAGTGCATACCTCCACCTCTCCTCCACCTGCAACCTACTCTCGCTACAGATCACAATGTCATCTGCAAACATCATAGTCCATGCAGACTCCTGCCCGATTTCATCCATCAACCTTTCCATCACCATTGCAAACAAGAAAGGGATCAGAGCCGATCCTTGATGTAATCCCACCTCCACCTTGAACCCTTCTGACATTCCAACCACACACCTCACCACTGTCACACTTCCCTCATACATATCCTGCACCACTCCTACCTACTTCTCCGCAACTCCCAACTTCCTCATACAATACCACACCTCCTCTCTCGGCACCGTCATATGCTTTCTCTAAATCCACAAAGACACAATGTAACTCCTTCTGGTCTTCTCTATACTTCTCAATCAACATTCTCAAAGCAAACATCGCATCTGTGGTGCTCTTTCATGGCATGAAACCATACTGCTGCTCGCTAATCGTCACCTCTCCTCTTAATCTAGCTTCTATTACTCTTTCCCATATCTTCATGCTGTGGCTGATCAACTTCATACCTCTGTAGTTGTTACAGTTCTGCACATCGCCCTTATTCTTGAAAATCGGTACCAGTATGCTACTTCCCCACTCCTCAGGCATCCTCTCACTTTCCAAGATTGTGTTAAGCAATCTAGTTAAAAACTTCACTGCCATCTCTCCTAAACATCTCCATGCCTCCACAGGTATGTCATCAAGACCAACAGCCTTTCCACTCTTCATCCTCTTCATAGCTGCCCTCACTTCCTCCTTGCTAATCCACCGCACTTCCTGATTAATATACATATTAATATTAATCATATAATATATAACAATTAATTTTCCTGATTAATAAACACACACAGAAAACATGCAAACAAATGTGCATAAAGACACACTGAATATATTCAGTCCAATATGTATAACCACACACACACAGCAAACACCTTCCAACAGACAAATGTGCATATGCACACACACAAAATCAACAAAAATATTGAAACAAAAAACATTTTAAAAAAAACACACATGCATAAATTGCCTATGAAATCTCCAACATCTGGTATGTGCAGTACTCTGCTGCTTCACTGAGCCATGAGTCATGAGTTACATAAATTCAGTTTATATATCTTATAAATCCTTTAGTGCCCTTCCTGAGGTGTCTCCCATTTTTGTTAGGGGTTGTGCAAACATTCCCTCGCCCAAATTGAAGGCCTAAGGGTGTCCATGTTATTTATGGCAATACTGTACTTACAATACTTGGCAATACTGTAGTTCGTCATAGTCATGCCAATAAAGTAAATTGAATTTAAATTTACTGTATCTCTTTCTCACTATGTAAATATAAAGCCTTACAGCCATTCAGCAACATATCTGTATTATGCAGACTAACGAATAACAAGAAAATGACATGCTTCGCATGTACTGTAACAACAATACAGGAGTTCATTTGTGAAAATGGTTACCTGTCCTTTAAGCTGTTCTCTTCATCACCATGGTGGTCTTCAGTGATGGACTTGCCATTATGGGCCATTAGTGTAGCTTTATGCCTCTCAGAAAGGTTTATATCCAAACTCTTTTCTTGGTCCTTTTCTGTGGAACTTAATATATCTGTTCCTGACAGAATAAAATGTATTAAGAGGTTCATATAGGTGGGCCAAGTACCTTGTTCAATGGCTAATATGCACAATTTATGTAAAAAAAAAAATTTTTTAAAAAAAGCTGTCCCACCACCTGCCTGGCTGTCCCTCTCCTCATGGTCTTGTTCTCTTCGTAGTGGACCTTTCCTTCCTTCCTGTGGCGACTTCGTGACCGTTTGAGGCGCACAGGGAGGGGGACGAGGGGCTCTGTGGTGATTAATGGTGGGGCTGTATGGCACTTCACTATGAGGAGAGGCTCCCTGAAGTGTGGTCTCTTCCCAGTCTGCTCCTGAGAGCCTGGACATCTCTGTGTAATCTGCAAAATGCATTACTGCATTACATTCAGCTGTCTATGTGGACAGAGACGGAGATGTTCTCTGCATATGTCTTTTTTATATATATATATACGTATATATACTTTAATGATCCCCGCCCATAGGGAAATTCCTCTCTGTATTTAACCCATCCTAGTTGTGCAGCTAGGGGCAGAGGGTAGCCTCCGTGCAACGCCCGGGGACCAACTCCAGTTCGGCTTGCCATGCCTCAGTCAGGGGCACAGACAGGAGTGTTAACCCTAACATACATGTCTTTTTGATTTATTTACGCTAGTAAAGATGATATATATTGATAAGGTTTACAGATATAGTTTACTTTTCATGAGCATTACATTAGCTGGCTGACTTTTCTTAAACCGGAGAGTGAAAAGATCATTTTGAATATGACATTGTTAAAGTTATCAGATTGCTTGGCTGAAAGTATCGTTTCCTTGCTTACCTGCGTCACAGTGCTGTGAGCCATTCGTTACTCCCAGCAGCCTTTTCTGTTCCTCCTGTAGGCGAAGAAGCTCCTCCAGCTGATGGGTTTTCAGCTGGTCCTGCATTTGCTGCTGCCACTGCTTTAACTAGGGAATGCACACAGGTGCACACACACATACACGCATATACCCTTAGTTTGATTCCTCCAAACCCACCCCTAGTGTTTCTCATACAGTTTGACTTGTGTCCACTAACAGACAGACTACTGACACAATATTTCACATGAAATAATAAATACATTTCTAATCTTTACATATGCGCTTGCATCTTTTTAGGGCTTGGGTCCACAGTCCTTGGCTGCCACTTACCTGTCCAACATCAATAGTTAGTCAGAAGAACAAGCAAACGAGTGAAGGGAAGCAAGCAGATAGTATACTTACATGCAAGAATGTGTTGTGTAAAGATATTAGGAAAACAGAAAAAAAGTGACACAAAAACATAGAAATCCAAACTAAATAACTAAAAATAAACTAATTCACACCCCTAAGACATTTCTTTCTTGACAGTGCCAACACTTCATTACACATCACAGTATTAACACTGATTTCAAATCTGATTTCATACATTCTGATTTTTGATTTTCTGGATAGGCTATTTCAAGCCAACAATCAGTCATTCTCTTGGCCTATTGCTTTTGAGACTGCAATGTCACAACAGATGTAAGCTGTAGACTGAATCGCAGGTACAAGGCAGTGTGTGAAGAAGTATATTTTACACAGGGTTTTGTTAAAACAGTCATAGCGTTTTTGAGCCTGCTGAGAGTACGTGTAGAGGTGGATGCTGAAATGCACTGTGGAGCTTTCTTAAGGTGTTGGGGTCTAACTCAGTGAAACACCAGTGAGGGAGTGTGCCTTCTATGAAGGAAATTGGCGTAACACATTAAGAATTATCTTTATTTATTGTGTATTTGATTCTCTATACCATGTTGGTCAAATCTGATTTAAAGAAGGTCTGTGCATTCTAGTACTAGGCTCTGAACTCTCAAGAGAGGGGTAAGGAATATCTAAGATGAAGGGATGGAAAGTTTTTTTTCTCCACTTCCTGTCTTCTGTTCATTTCTTACAATGTCTTGTACAACTAGGAGCTGTCATATAGAGAGCTCTTCAAGTGTCTCTCTGTTTCTCCCTGTAGTCCAGGGTTCCCTAATTAGTTTTCCTCAAGGGCCAAATTATGTCATGCATGCCAAGCCAAGGGCCAAAACGTCCGGGTTTTTTTTTTTCCTCCATTGCACCAGTAAAAGTTGTTTTATGTACAGATCGTGTTGCTGCTATTACGATTATTATTATCATCATCATTAGTAGTAATAGTAATTTAGGCCTGGGATTCTCAAAGACTGTGTTGAAGGTCAAACGAGGGGGAAAAAATGCATTATTTAATCAAAATAAGTCCAAAACCAACCATTTAATTATGGACAAATGGACAAAAATAAATGGATGTTCATTCACCAATCAGTGAGAGTGACAGGATAAGGCAATCCTTCTGATGTCAGGCCTGCATTCTGTTGTGGCAAGCCTGAGGCATTGGCCAAGATGTGCATTGGAGAGTCTTTTTCTTTCCTGGTTCTTGACTGAGTTCATTGAAGAAAACGATGACTTACATATAGGTACATGGAGGGGAAAATTGTGAGGAGCATTGCAATTGTGCTCACGTTTTTGAATTGAGCTTGGGGAACCCCGTTGATCCAAAAGTCACTTATCCTAATGTCCTTGTGTTGTGCTTTGAGCAAATCAGATGTTCCCGTCTCCAAGACCTCCTTCTGAAGAGTTCTCATCCATGGAAGGTACCAGCCTTTTGGCCTCTGCAGTCCACTAGCTATCAGCCAAAACGGAGAACGGCTGTCTCAAGAAGAGGAGGATGTCACCTGAGAGTTTAGGGGAGCCTTCAAACCGTTCTTTTAAGTTTTCTGCCAGGCTCGTCACGAAATCCTTATTTGCTGGATCCTCCCACATTTCATTCATCACGCAATGCTCCCAACCATGGAAAGTGCAACTTTCTCCTGTGAATGTCTCTCTCCAAAAGGTTCAGCTTTGATGGAAAGCTTCAACCGCCTCATACATGTCCGCAACACTGTGGTTCTTGCCTTGTAATTGCAGATTGAGGTGATTTACATGAGACAAGATGTCACACAAAAAAATAACATATGCCATCACCTTATTGTCACTCAAACACCTCTGATATTCTTGGACTTTTTGGCTCCGCAGTCCAGATAAAAACGACACAAGCTCATCACACAGGTCACACACCCTCTCCAACACATGGCCTTTGCAGTGCCAGCGAAAATCATTATGCAGCAAAAGATCCTTGGGTTCCGCTGACATTTCCTCCAGCAATTCTCCGAAAAGGCAGTGTTACAGACTAGAACTCTCGCGAATGAGATTTACCAGTCTCGTCACAGTATCCATCGCTTCTTTGATTTCCCCAACACAGTTTAGCACACAACACTGATTTGTGAATAATGCAATGAAATGCTAAGAGTGCTGGGCTAGCAGTGGCAAGCCTTCTTACCAAGCCCTTGTGTTGTCCCACCATTGATGGAGCCCCATCAGTGAAAACGGACACAATTTGCTCACATCCAAGCCATTCAAACTGTTATTCATTAAAGATGATTTCCCCAGTTGTGCACCCAGGCAGAGGAAGCAAACAAAGTAGGTCTTCCCATCAAAAAATCTTGTGAACACAGATAGCTGTTCCATATTGGTTCAGTCACAGGACGAGTCTATGGCTAGTGATATGGCTTCTACTTTCTTCAAATCAGTGAGTAAATTGAAAAAACACTCCTCCGCTAAACGTTCTACTGTACTTGTTGCCGTGTTAGCCGACAATGGCACAACTGTTTTCTTGTTTTTCTCATGACTTAAAACTTCACCATCCATATCAATTACATACATTTTAATCAACTCAGCATCAGCAAATGGCTTCTTAGCTTTAGCAAGGTTCCATGAAACATGCCGGAATGCAGCCGTTGCACTCTCTTGTGCCAACGTTGATTTACAGATAGTAGAAACGAAGTGCTTGTATGATGTTACCATATTTGCTATTTTTTTGTTTGCGGTGATCTGATTTTGTAAGGTAGTTGGCATTAAAATTGACAGCATTCATAGTGTTGAAGTGCTGCTTTAGATTATCTGCTTTGCAGACAGCTACGGTTTGCATGCATATCAAGCATGTCGGTCTGGCATTGGCATGATCCGGTAAAATAAAACAAGACCGATCAGTCCTGTCAGAGTTGAACTCACGAATATCCTGGTTGACAATGCGTTTTTTCATATAGGCAATGTTCTTGGTTTAGGACAGTTAGTGGGGCGGCATGGTGGCCTAGTGGTTAGCACTGTTGCCTCACAGCAAGAAGGTCCTGGGTTCGAACCCCAGGCCGCCCCAGGTGCTTTCTGTGTGGAGTTTGCATGTTCTCCCCATGTCTGCTTGGGTTTCCTCTGGGTGCTCCGGTTTCTTCCCACCATCAAAAAGACATGTTCGGGTTTTTTTATGGTTTTTTTGGGGGGGGGTCCTCCCGAGCCATCCCGATCGCTGCTCCACCCCCTTTGCCGATCCAGGGAGGGCTGCAGACTACCACATGTGGAGTTGCCAGCCACTTCTTTTCACCTGACAGTGAGGAGTTTCACCAGGGGGATGTAGCATGCGGGAGGATCACGCTATTCCTCCCAGTTCCCCCTCCCCCTTTTTTATGGTTTTTTTGGGGGGGGGGTCCTCCCGAGCCATCCCGATCGCTGCTCCACCCCCTTTGCCGATCCAGGGAGGGCTGCAGACTACCACATGTGGAGTTGCCAGCCACTTCTTTTCACCTGACAGTGAGGAGTTTCACCAGGGGGATGTAGCATGCGGGAGGATCACGCTATTCCTCCCAGTTCCCCCTCCCCCCCGAACAGGCGCCCCAACCGACCAGAGGGGGCGCTAGCGCATCGAGACGTTAGGGTTAATACTTCTGTCTATGCCCCTGACCAAGGCAATGGAAAGAAGAACTGGAGTTTGTCCCCGGGTGCTGCAATTGCCAACTGTGCCTATACAATAGCATGGGTTAAATGCAGAAGACAAATTTCATTGTAACCGAACAACTGTACAATAACAAAAAACAAACAAACAAATAAATAAAGTGGCTTTATTGGTTATCTGTGACTTAGCTGGTGAGTGGCTCTGTGTAGTCAAGGACCGTAGAAAGCGCACAGTACATTTTACATCTACACGCGCTCTACAGCATAGGTCAAGTGTATGTGTGGGGTAAGGCCAAAATAAAGTAGAGCAGCACGCACGGGCAGCATGGTGGCCCAGTGGTTAGCGCTGTCGCCTCACAGCAAGAAGACCCCGGGGTTGTCCAACCTTGGGGGTCATCCCAGGTTGTCCTCTGTGTGGTGTTTGCATGTTCTCCCCGTGTCTGCAGTGGGTTTTCTCCGGGTGCTCCGGTTTCTCCCACCATCAGCAAGACATGCATGTTAGGGTTAATACGCCTGTCTGTGCCCCTGACCGAGGCATGGCAAGACAAACTGGAGTTGGTCCCCGGGCGCTGCATGGCAGCTGCCCAGTGCTCCTAGCTTCACAGCTATGATGGGTTAAATGCAGAGCATGAATTTTCCCATGGGGATTAATAAAGTATATCAAAATCAATAATCAAAATCAAACTTTATTTCACATGTTGCGCATTTTATTTCACGTTATGACAGGTGCGTTAGTACCAATGGATCAGTATGGGCAAGACATTTGGCTCTCCGCTTATTGAGGGTCAGGGCTGTAGTCTGTGTCTAAGTGCTTTGTAATTCTATATGTTCCACCTTGGCTGGAGATAACCAGATGTTTAACCAACCTATGAAATTAGGCATGGGAAATGTATATTCATTAGTTGGCTAAAGTTGACCAATGAATAAGTCTTTCTTTGTCTTGAAAAGGTATATAAGGAAGACAACTCCATTGTGTCTTTTGAGAAATACAGGGCAGTGGCCCATGAGGTGGTCTGACTTGTATTTCTCTGTATTGTATAAAACTAATTGTCTTGTGGTGACAGGCATGGGCTTAAGTCCATATATACTGGGATGGCATCCAGCGCTTTACCTATGCCCCCATCCATAGGGTTGGTGGTTGTGTCAGGAAGGGCATCCGACGTAAAATATGTGGATTGACAAGACTATATTGGATCGGTCAAGGCCCGAGTTAACAACAGCCGCCATTGGTGCTGTGCCCTCACAGGGTACCAATGGAAACGATAAAACCCACTGTAGTGATCCCTGAAAAACAGGGAACAAGCCGAAAGAAGAAGTATAAAACTAATTGTCTTGTCTCTGTATTGTACAATACTAATGGTCTTTTAGCAATCAACCATCGTTGTTTTGTGTAATTATTTCTGAGTCCACAGTGTACACAGGTAAAGTTCCATGACACTTCTCAATAACCCCAATGACATGACAGCACACACAGGCTCAACCCACCAAAAGCCGGGTTAGGCTGCATAGTAAGTGATGCTGTCTGTGAAGATGGACCACTAGATTCATGACAAAGTAGTCAAATGTTAGTACACGAGGTCAGGACATGGATTAACACATTAGCTTGTTGTCTCAATTGGTATTCATGCTTACTGTGGACTATAGCGCTGGGGAGTGTATTATCATATCATGTGTATTGGTAAAACAATGTCCTTAATTGTTCCTACATAAACCATTCAATGATTTAGTGCTCATTTTCTCAAGGAATACCCACTTCCTAGTGACAAAAATGCTTCACCTTTCTTCGAGTGCATAATCTCATTCCCTAGGGTATTTAACGAGAGATGAAAACGCTAAACACATTAGCCTCTTTCAAGAAGATTCTTTACAGTTAGAGAAGGAACATGAGCCTGAGAGGTATGGGTGAATTTTGAAAATTGAAAACAGATCATACGCTGAATAGGTTTAATGCTGAAATCTGGTATTTTTCTCCATAAACAGGTATTTTATCCATCTGGACAATGGAACCAGGTTACATAAGACTAACTGCCATGTTTACTGTGGTTGGAGACACTCTCCATATACTGCTGTTGAAATGTTTGCCCAGTCAAGCAGGAAAAAGGATTGAAAATGTAATGATGATGTGGTAATGCTCCCGTTGGACAGGTAGTGTACCAATTCTACAACCAATATTACAGTAGAACAGTCTTGTCTTGTTGTTTGATGTCGTTTGTAGTGCTGGGCAATTTGGAAAAAATTATCACGGTAATGATGCAGAATTTTATACGATATATCTTCGTCTTCTTTTGGCTTGTTTCCTGTTTCCCAGAGGTCGCCACAGCAGATTTTACAGTTTCCACAGCACCAGTGGCAGTCGTTGTTAACCCGGGCCTTGACCAATACGGTATGGTCTTGGCAAAATATAATGATTTGGCAAAACTTTACATCAGATGCCCTTCCTGACACAACCACTAACCCTACAGGTAAAGTGCTGGATGCCATCCCAGTATTCATGGACTTGCGCCCATGCCTGTCGCTGTATTTCTATATATATGTTTGGTAACTTATAGTATAATATCAAACCAAAACTAGTTTTCAGATAATTCCTCTCATATTTCAGACCCCATTTTTAGAGGAATACTTGGTCATAGATTCTCGTTATCATTAAGTTAAGATACAAAAATTGTGTACCACGGCATGCCATTTTTACAATTGTGGTAACTGTTATCTGCTGAGTTGACGGCACTCAAGTGGCTGCTACACCTCACTGGTAGTTTTGGCTGCCTCGGGGAGGGCCAGATCAGGGAAATCACGAATTTCAACTTTGTAAAAAAAAAAAAGAAAAAGATATCTTACCTGTTCAAGCTTCATCATCAGGGAAAGCTCGTGTGATTTGCTTGCAGGATCTACAAAAATATCCAGTTTCCCTGCTGACTGCCTGTCGGACATAACGTTGACGCTGAGGCAACTGCTGTTCGTAGAGGCCGGCAAAGGAGCGAAGTGAGCGCTGAAGGAGTCGTCGGGTCCCCGCGGCGGAGAGCCCCGGCTCGGTCGGAGGTGTCGCAGAGAGTCGCCCAAGTCCAGGCAGGGGTCCAGGATCACCCCGGCTCTGGAGCTGCTCGGCATCCACCGGGCGACTAAGTCTGCCTGAGAGAACTCCGATCCAGGTGGAGATGTCATGACCAGGTTCACTGTCAACCGGCTCGCTAATCCAGGGTTAAGAAAGCAGATTATTGCGACAGGTTAAGTGTCAGACATCCATTAATAAACGTTGGTGACATTTATAGAATACACCCGGGTCTGGAAAAGGCTACCTATAGTAGCCGGTTTACGTGGATAGAGTTAATCACATAGCAAACATGTCACCGGAGATGTGTTTGTTTAAAGGGGTGTTGTTGTTAGCAACAGCAGGAGACACGCAACTAGACTCGGTGGTTGAATTACACTGTTATATGCTATTTATCTTTCCGTTTAAACAACTTTGCAAAGTGCTGCTATGCCAGTAAGCGCGTCTTAAAACACAGTAATCAGTAAGCACGTCTAACGCTGGAGTTTCCAGTACGCACGGACTGTAGCTAACTACTCCGTAGGCAAGCGCAAAAAGTTTCGAATGAAGTTATCGGAAATCGCAATTTAGGAGAGGGTGCAACCATATTAACTAAACAGCATCAGTAACATGCATTATTTACCTGCAATA
Source organism: Lampris incognitus (assembly GCF_029633865.1). NCBI lineage: Eukaryota > Metazoa > Chordata > Actinopteri > Lampriformes > Lampridae > Lampris > Lampris incognitus. The sequence goes on along the minus strand of NC_079221.1, from coordinate 27,894,676 downwards.
AAGACGACGGTTTTAATTAGTCGTGATATTTATCGCGCTAAAGCCTGGAGATAAACAACGGCAAACGGCAGGAGTTTCAAAACCTGCCGCCATAACAAAACAAACCCCCGCGAGTAAAGGAAATAACCCCTCCCCGCCTTTCCAATAAGTATTGTTGCATCTTGGGTAGTGTAGTGTAGTTAAAATTGCTCAAACGCGAATCGTTTCAGCCATGTTTATATTTTGGAATTTCAGTTTTGTCATACGTTAATATTTTGATAGTATTAATTTCCGTTCGTGATATGGGCCAGTTTGATTTTGGCCAAGCATGACGGTAAAGGATACGTCCAACCGTGTTATAACTTGATCGTACCATTAACGCCTTTCAAGTCTGAGCATTTTAATCCCTCTTTAGTACGTTTGCGACGTGAGACGTAAACAAATAAATGCAAAGCATTAAAAATCGCTATCAAACACACCTTTTTTTCGAGCACCGTGAACAAATATGAAAAGTAAAAGCTTGTCAGTGCCGCGTTTGACCGTGTTTGTAATACATGAGAGGAATAACTCTGATACCAATTCTATTCCTTTCCCTTTTCATTTATTATTTCTATTTTTGTTCTATTTTTTATTACGTTCCATTCACTTTCATCCAGTTTCTTTCACCTGCCTATACCAAAATGTTTGAACGAATCAGCTCCTTCAAAATCACTTCCAGGTGAACTCGCGGTGTTTCAAACAACAAGGTTAACATATTGTAATATATAATAGGTTAACATATTGAAAGCTATAAACAAGCTGTCTGTTAACAAGGCAAGTGGCTTATATCATATTACTGCTGAACACCTTAAATATGCCAGTCCAAGGATAGCTCCTCTCCTTGCTATTTGATTTGCTGGCTTTATGGTCCATGGCTTGTTAACAAAACTACATGTTGTCTGTGGTGTTAGTGCCAGTCATTAAGGACAAAGCTGGTAAAGTATGTAGCCTAGAGAACTACAGGCCTATAGCTCTAGACAGCATACTGTCAAAAGTCCTAGAAAGAATACTGCTGGATAGAGTACATTAATTTATCAACTCCACGGATAACCAGTTTGGTTTTAAAGCTAAACATGGCACTGGCTTATGTATATATGCCTTAAAGGAAATTATTAACAAATACAGAGGCCAAAACTCATTGGTTCTTGTGTGTTTTATTGATGCTTCTAAAGCTTTTGATCGTGTTAATCATAGACAGTTGTTTGTTAAGTTGAGTCAAAGAGGGGTGCCAAAGTACTGTAGCGAATTCGGGGGACAACGCAACTACAGGAAGTGCCGCGGCCGCGAGGCGAACCCGTATCGCCCGCACCGCAGGAGACATCGCTGACCGCTGGACTAAGGGGTCAGCCCCGCCCCGCGAGCCAGCGGCCATCGTGTCTTCTTATCCACGCACGTTACAATACATTGTGAGAATTCTGGCTTATTGGTATGCCCACCACACTATGCAAGTGAAATGGGGGTAATAGTGTTTCAGCCCTATTTGGGGTTAGCAATGGTGTCAGACAAGGGGGAATTCTGTCTCCAGTTCTCTACAATTTATATATTGATGATTTGTCCAAGCAGTTGAAAGCCTGTAACACTGGGTGCATGATTGGTAATACCTTGGTGAACCATGTATGCAGATGACCTTGTCATCCTTAGTCCCTGTAGCGCTGGTCTCCAGCAGCTCCTTGATATATGTTCTGTGTATGGTGTGGAGCATGATATCAGATACAATGCTAGTGTAAACTACTAATAAGACACGTTAGGCCCTAGCTAACGGGTATGACCCTTTAGTCGCGCGGTTAGTGATGTCGCCTTGTGGCGCAGTACACCCCGTATCGAATCTCGCACCGGGCAAGAAAATAACCGGTTACACTAGTAAGCGTGTTGTCATGATCAGCAGAACCAGAGAGGTCAATCATCTAAAACTTCCTGATTTTAAATTGTCTGATAATACTCTTGGGGTATGTAATAAGGTGAAATATCTTGGACATTATATTACTGAACAAATGACAGACGATGATATTTATAGGCAATGCCGCATGATGTATGCACAAGCAAACACTCTGTGACACAAGTTTGGGATGTGTTCGGTTAATGTGAAGATGTCTGTTCAGAGCATAGTGTACAACACTAATGCACACCTGTGGTCAAACTATAAAAAAGCAAGCTTACAGAGGCTTCGAGTAGCTTATAATGATGCTATGGGAATACTGCTAAAAAGACCTAGATGGTGTAGTGCAAGTGAAATGTTTGTGGCTGCAGAAGTCAATACCTTTCAGGCTCTTCTAAGACATCTCATGTATAAATTTATTTGCCGGCTCAATGACTCTGATAATGTAATCATCAACAGTTTAACTAAGATAAGATTCGGTGCCACACGCTACCAATCCCGGCAGTGGGACCACTGGTATAGCTGCCTTCTTATAAGACACTGATTTGTTCCATTTATGTTATTTTACTGTGTTTACTCTTTGTATTGTCTGGAGTTTTTCTTTTACCTATTTGTCTTTGTCTGTTATGGACCCTGGGTCTGCAATAAAATTTTGAATTGAATTGTAATGTGTCAATTATAAGTCAGAGACAAGAGTTGAATTCTTTGTCTTTATTTAATCATCCGAAACTGCGTCAAGAGGACAGGTGCAACGTCTCCCTCAAAAACGAAAAATTCAGCACGCACACTTACCGACATAAGATGCATTCCCGTGATTGGCAGAGAGCAGAGACGAAAGACTGACTCCACTAATCCCAACAGTACAGGGTCGCTACAATTCGGGTTCACCACCAGGGGGATATGTCCCCCCCTTCCTCTTCTTCTTTTTCTTCTTCCGCTTCTTCTTGATTTTTTTTTATCAAGACTTCAAATATACAAACACATCAAACAAAGCCAGTATACTCTAAAACAACAGAGTAGGCTAAGAACAGTACATCAAACATGTCAAAGACAATGAGAACAAATCAAGGAAACAGAAATAGAAAATTAAAAAGAGATCAAATAAAACAGGACAATACAATATTCTTCTTCTTCTTCTTCTTGCCATTCCTAATGCAATCTTTAAAAAGCCGTGAGGGATTGCTTTTCTTTTGAACTGTGATTTTGAACTGTCCAAGATACTGTTACGTTTATGCGCCTTTCATAAACAAGTTTTGCAATATTGGAAACTATTGTTTAGACACAACTTTATCCCCCATGCAGTTCTAATTTGGAATAATAGATGTGTCCTGTTTAAGGGAAAATCTTTGTTTTTGGAAGAATGGTGGAAGAAGGGTATTTGGTCCATTGCACACATCATGGATGACAGAAGCAGTTTATTGAATTATAATGAGTTGTGTTTGAAATATAGTTTATCCTCCTCTGTAAAGGTCTATGACATGGTTATAGGTGCGATCCCTATACAACTCAAGATGATGGTCTCACGTGTCTTATTTACTCCACTGTCAGCCCCACACTTCGCCCCTTAATGATTGACGACTTAAAATTCGCTGACAGAACCTGCAATAATCTCTTTATCAGAAACTCTCTGTTGAAGATATGTTATCCTAACCCTTTAAGAAGGAATTATATTTTAGACATGTACTCATATTTGAATGCCCATAAAATTAGAAAAAGATACATTTCATTCCCTACCCCCCCCCAAAAAGCCAAAGAGGTTCACTTCAACATAATTGATATTTACCCCTCCAGTGAATTTATAAGATTAAAATTCAATGTAGTCTGTAATTTCTGTCAATTTTGCAAGACAGACATAGAAACAACGGATCATTTATTTTTCCACTGTAACGTTTCTTATAATTTCTGGTATAATTCGTATGTATGGATGAAGTCTAGCATTGGTGCTTTACCTCCTTTTCTACTAGTAAAGTGTCAAATTTGGAACGTTTATGGAAGATAGAAAGTTAGAATTCTTGATGAATAATGTAATCATTTTGGCAAAATATTTTATACACAAATGTAAATATTGCAAAACGCAATCCCGTTTAGCAGCCTTTAAAACCAATTAGTAACTTTGTCCAAATCTCTAAAATGTATGAAAAACAGAAATGCCCAAAAATTCTTTGCATTTGAACTATTTAATCTAATTTAACCCCTAGAATATTGTATTGTCCTATTTTATCTCTTTTTGATTTACTATTTCTGTTTCCTTATTTTGTTTCTCATTGTCTTTGACATGTTTGATGTTCTGTTCTTAGCCTACTCTGTTGTTTTAGAGTATACTGGCTGGGCTTGATGTGTTTGTATATTCGAAGTCTTGATTTAAAAAAATCTTCATTGAAACGTTTAAATTCTACATACAACAAACACAGAAGGGGGGTGGAAGTAAAGAAAATGAAGAATTAAATAAATAGAATAAAATACATAAATGAAAGGGAGGGGAGGGGTTTTCCGCAAGTCAGAGTTCCATAGCATTCTTCTTTATTGACCTCAGTGATGAGAAATAATGACAGTTCCCTATGAAATACACAGAAGTTTGGCTGCGTTTTCAGGAATCTGTTCTTATGTGTAAAGAACTTTCCAAGAATAATAATCGTGTTAATTGCCTAACCATGTGTTCCATCTTTCACAAGCATGCCTAAAATCACATCCTTTTTTTTTTTTTGTTCAGAGAAATTGTCATATTTAGGAAACAACCGGTAATGCAGATCTCCCCAAAAGGCACCAGCAAACTGACATTCATGAAACACATGTTCTGCTGTTTCAGTGTTCATTGCAAAATGAGCAGTTTTTAAAGTCTAAAAATGTCCTAAAAATTCTCCAGAAGGATATATTCCATTGAGAATTTTAAAGTGCGCTTCCTTTATTTTTGGTGCAATTAGAAACTTAAAAAATTTTGTTCTCGATTTTTCAACCTCATCTTTGGAGAAATATTGTAAAAATTGAGTTTCTGTTTGATGAAAATTGATATAATTCTTTGACAAAGACTCTCCAGATTGTGATGTTGGGCAATTTTAGACCGATGAGATCATGTCCATTCACCAAAAGTTTGATACAAGTTGTAAGACATCACTATTTTAGAGTGTGGGTGTTGTGCTCGCGCACCAAACCCCGACCCGTGTGGCGAAACCCAAGGCAGACAGACACAGGATGACTTCAAAATCAAAAAAAAAAAAGGTGGTTTTATTGTGGGAGGGGAATGTATGGTGCGAAAAACATTCTGTTAGTGGGATGTGTGAATAAACTATGTGTGGTGTCCCGTGGTTTGCGTGTATAACTATGTGTGAGTGTTCTTAGCCTATGTGTGGTGCGGTACGTAAATGACAAGGGGGTGTTGAAATAATGTGCGTGCACCTGGCGAGAAAGTCCAGTCCGTGATCCAAGAGGGGTTGTCCGAGGCAGTCCGGGTCCGAGATCCGGGAAGTCGAGTCCTAAAGGAGGGGTCCAGGTAGAGGGACAAGGGGGGAGATCGCAGGAGAGGTCCGGTGAAAAACGTGAAGGTCGCTGGGGACGAGGGAGACGCGGGGAGCCGTGGAAGTCGCGGAGGGAGGAAACAGAGACACTGTGGAGTTAGAAAACAACGAGACACGAGACGTGAGAGTAGACGTAGTCGAGGTAGTTTACTAGCTCCAACTTTGCATGTCATACGTTCGACAACGACACTGAACCGGAAGTGCATTATCTGACCCCTCGCCTCTTCCCTTAAAGGTACACCGTCCTCTTAGGTGAATGTCTCTCGATATATAGATGTGGGTCACCACACAGGCCCCCCCAGAATTCACCTACACAAAACAATGCAAAACAGCAAAAGTGCAAGTCATGAACATAAAAATAGACTCTACAACAGAACAGTCAATGACATAGTGCAAAGTCACGGGGAAAACGGGTGACGAGTTGGGGGGCGGACCCTGCGGCCATAACGGCTGCGCTTCACAGGAGGGGAAACAGAGGCAGGTGCCGGGGCCGACCTAGGAGGGCGCCCCCGCCGCGGGGGTAGGGCCAATTGCATTGGCTCCCCAATGTCCAAGTGAGCGGGCTTGAGACGGTCTATAGCAACCCGCTCCGGCCTGCCCCCCATGTTCACCACAAAGTTCTTATCCCCCGCCTCCAGGACGCGGAAGGGCCCGTCGTATGGGGGCTGCAGCGGGGACCGATGGCTGTCGTGCCTAATGAAGACGTACCTCGCCGATGGCAGATCCTTGGGGACGTAGGACCGGGGGAGGCAGTGTTGAGACATCGGAACGGGAGCAAAGGCACCGGCAGCGCTCCGGGACGCACTGAGGTGAGAGGCGGCCGACCAGGGAGCCGTAGCATCCGGAAGAAACTCCCCCGGAACCCGCAGGGGCTGGCCATACACCAGCTCAGCGGAGGAGGTCTGGAGGTCTTCCTTCGGGGCCGAACGCAGGCCGAGCATGACCCACGGGAGCCGGTCCATCCAGTCGCAGCCAGTGAGGCTTGCCCGCAGAGCGGCTTTCATGTCCCGATGGAACCGCTCACAAAGTCCGTTGCTCTGCGGGTTGTACGCCGTAGTGCGGTGGATCTTCACCCCCAGGTGCTCAGCGACCGCCGTCCAGAGCTCCGAGGTAAACTGGGAGCCCCGGTCGCTCGTGATGTCACCAGGCGTGCCGAAACGGGCCGCCCAGCAGCCGATGAACGCCCGTGCTACCTCTGCTGCCGTCGTGGAGGACAAGGGAATAGCCTCTGGCCACCTGGTGGCCCTGTCCACAATAGTGAGGAGGAACGTATAACCACGGGAGGGGGGCAGGGGACCCACCAGGACAACATTGACGTGGTCAAACCGCCTCTCTGGAACCACAAACAGCGCCAAAGGGGCCTTGGTATGGCGGTGCACCTTGGCGCGTTGGCACGCCACACACGAGCCGGCCCAGGCTCTAACATCCTTACGGAGCCCAGGCCAAACGAACTTGACGCTCACCAGCTTGGTCGAGGCCTTCACTCCCGGGTGGGAAAGGCCGTGGACGGTGTCGAAAACTCGGCGCCGCCAGGAAGTAGGCACCAGGGGGCGCGGTTGACCGGTGGAGATGTCACAGAGGAGGGTGGTGTTGGCCGCGTCGAACGTCACGTCCTCCAGCCGTAGCGCCGTAGGGGTCAACCGGTAGTGTTGAACGGTCGCCTCCTTGGCTTGGTCCGCTGCCATAGCGGCGTAGTCGAGTCCCAAGTGAACGGCGTTAACAACCGCCCGTGAAAGGCAGTCGGTGACGAAGTTATCCTTGCCCGACACATGTTGTATGTCCGTGGTAAACTCGGAAACCGCCGCGAGATGGCGCTGCTGACGCCCAGACCACGGTTCTGAGGTTTTGGCCATACAGAACGTCAGCGGTTTGTGGTCCACGAAAGCGGTGAACTGTCGGCCCTCCAGGAACCTAAAGTGTCTGGTTGCGAGGAAGAGACCCAGTAGTTCCCTATCAAAGGTGCTGTATTTGCGCTCGCTCTCACGGAGTTGTTTACTGAAGAACGCCAACGGCTGCCAGCCCCCCCCCCACCCACTGCTCACACACGGCCCCCACGGCGTAGTCGGAGGCATCCGTTGTAAGGGCTATGGGGGCGGCAGGCGACGGGTGAGCTAGCAGCGCAGCGTTGGCCAGCGCGGTCTTGGCGGTCACAAAAGCCTCGTCCATCCCGAAGACCAGTCCAGCTCGTCCTTAGACTTCTTACCCCGCAGGGCCTCATACAGGGGACGCATGATGTGGGCGGCACGGGGCAGGAAACGGTTATAAAAGTTCACCATGCCCAGGAATTCCTGCAGCGACTGTACAGTGCGGGGGCAGGGGAACATGGTGACAGCCTCAACCCTGGCAGGGAGGGGAACGGCCCCCTGTGGAGTGATGTGGTGCCCGAGGAAGGTGATGGACGACTCCCCGAACTGACACTTAGCTGGGTTGATGATGAGGCCGTGTTCGCTGAGCCTGTCGAACAGCTGTCTGAGGTGCGTCATGTGTTCCTCCGCCGACGCGCTGGCCACGAGGATGTCGTCTAAGTACACAAACAAAAATGGCATGTCGCGGAGCACAGAATCCATAAGGCGCTGAAACGTCTGCGCCGCCCCTTTAAGGCCGAAAGGCATACGTAAAAACTCAAAGAGCCCAAAGGGTGTGATGACAGCCGTTTTTGGGACATCCAGTGGGTGGACCGGCACTTGGTGATACCCCCGCACTAAGTCGATTTTGGAATAGATGGCAGCGCCCGCCAGGGGGGTAGAGAAATCTTGTATGTGCGGTATGGAGTACCGGTCGGGGGTCGTGGCATTGTTTAGGCGACAGTAGTCCCCGCACGGGCGCCAACCCCCGTCGGCCTTAGTAACCATGTGAAGAGGGGAAGCCCATGGGCTGTCAGAACGGCAGACAATGCCGAGGCGCTCCATAGTCGAAAACTCGTCCCTGGCTATTGCGAGCTTGGCCGAGTCGAGGCGTCGGGCCCGGGCGTAAACTGGGGGGCCCACTGTGGTGATATGATGTTCCACGCCATGCTTGGCCACCGCCGAGGAGAAGGTGGGTGTGGTGAGCTCGGGGAAATTTGCGAGCAGGCGTTGGTATGGATCCCCGGTGGAGAGTGTGTTAGCGAGGCACAGCGCTCCAGCCCCCCCAAGCGTGCAGGGGTATGACGCAAAAGAGACGGCATCAATCACGCGACAGTTGTTAAAATCCACCAGCAGGTTGAAAGCACAGAGGAAATCCGCACCTAGGAGCGGGGTGGATACAGCAGCCATCACAAAGTCCCAGCCGAAACGTAGGCCGCCAAAACACACGTCCACATGTCTGATACCGTACGTCCGAATGGACGTGCCGTTGGCGGCGTCCATCTGGGGGCCGTGACTGTCGGTCATCGTGTCCACAGCTTGTGCTGGTAGTATGCTGCGTTGAGCGCCAGAGTCAACCAGCAGCCGTCGGCCCGACAAGGAGTCTCTGATGAACAACAGCTTGCAGTCACGGCCGGCGCCCATAGCCGTTAACGAGCGCCGGCCTTGGCGTTTCCCTGAACCCTGTAACTGCAGGGTTTGCCACACTGTTTTGCTTTTGCCCCAAACCTGGCATGGTAATAACAGAGCCCGTCGTCAGGTTGGCGGCGGGCTGTCACCGCAGCCGCGGTGTCCATATAGTCGTACACAGGTGATGGTGGGGCGGTCTTGTGGGGTAGCAGGGCATGCACAAACTGTTGCCGGTTGGCCAGGAAAACACTGTCTGCTTCAGCAGCCAGAGAACGGTAGTCCTTGGACGCGGCGAGAGGAGAACTGGCCAGTGCTGTGCGTACAGGTGCGGGGAGCTGCCTCAGAAAAATGTGTGTGAAAAGAAAGGCCGCATCAGGCGATCCCAGCACAGACAGCATTTTTTCCATTAACTCAGACGGTTTGCCGTCGCCGAGGCCATTCGGGGACAGTAAACGGTCTGCCTTCTCCAGCTCCGACAGTTCAAATAGTTTCAGGAGGAATGTCTTTATAGCATTGTACTTGCCAGCAGCTGGCGGAGCTTCCAAGTGTCATTGCTCGCGCCGTTGTCGATGCGTCTAACGCCGCCACTACGTGGAAGTACTGCGTTGCATCCTGCGTTATCCCTCTCAGCTGGAACTGGGCTTCCACATGTTGAAACCACGGCCGTGGATTATGCTGCCAAAAGTCGGGTAGCTTCACAGTAGCGGTGTAAATGCTAGCGTTAGCAATAGCCATGTTGTTAGCACCGGCGTCGTCGTTGTCAGACATACTCGTATTAGTAGTTCGATCACGTCGGGGTCGCCAATGTGGAGTTAGAAAACAACGAGACACGAGACGTGAGAGTAGACGTAGTCGAGGTAGTTTACTAGCTCCAACTTTGCATGTCATACGTTCGACAACGACACTGAACTCACTGTGAACCGGAAGCGGAAGTGCATTATCTGACCCCTCGCCTCTTCCCTTAAAGGTACACCGTCCTCTTCGGTGAATGTCTCTCGATATATAGATGTGGGTCACCACAACACGAAGATAAGACACTGGGGAATAAACAGAATGCAAGGAACGCTGGAGGGCTTGTCAGAGCTTTACCGCAGGGTTCAGTACGTCGAAGCACGGAGTGGTGTTCTGGGAGACTTCTTGTAGAGGGCTGCCTGATTGCCGCAGGTCTGCCTGATGGATGATGGCAAACACCTGGTGCAGTGCAGCGCTCGTCTCCTCAGAGCGCGAGCCGAGCGCTCGGATGTTTCCGGCACGTCCGAGCTGGGGGAGTGGCTTGAACGTGCCGGGGAGGCAGCTCGGGGCGGTATAACCACAACAGTGGGATTGCTTTGACAACCGTATAATATTGTTTTCGGTCATTTAAATTAAATTTTGAACAGAAAATCTCATACCGTTTCCTGTATTTTCAATTAAGTGTATTACAGACCATATTCCTTTCTCAGGCCATTTTTTTATAAAATAATAATAACAAACTTTATTTGTATAGCACCTTTCATACATAAAATGAAGCTCAAAGTGCTTTACATTAAAAACAAGGGAAACAATAAAACTCAACAATACAGATAAAATAAGTTAAAAGTAATAAAACACAGATCTAGGCAAAAAACATAAAACTGTAGTGGTTATGGAGATACATAATTCCCCTTATTGAGCTAGTAGGAACATTGGTTTACAGCTGCTGTTTTCTCAGTTCGGGTTTGCAGTGACACACTTCCGCTGCGGGGTTTTTTGGGTTGTTGTAATGGTGGAAGGAATAAATGGTGCACGTTGTGTAGCCGAAAGAGAAAGTTGTCACGACTCCTGCTTGAGCTCCTCTACAAAACAAGGCAAGAAATAAAACCACAGTACAAGATAAAAAATAAGAATAAAAGAAATATGAAGTAGAATTAATTAAAAGCAAGAGCATAAAAATGGGACTTGAGCTGATTCTTAAAACTATCAATGGACGTTGCTTCTCTTATTTGTTGGGGAGTCTATTCCAAGCCGTTGGTGCATAAAAACAAAATGCTGCTTCGCCATACTTTTTGTAGTTCATTCTAGGGACACTGAGCAGGCCAGCACCAGAGGATCTAAGAGAGTGGCTCAGAACATAATCAGATAAGCAGTCAGATAGGTATGAGGGTGCTAAACCATGTAGAGCTTTAAACACAAGTAAGAAATTTTTTTAAATCAATCCTCAATGCTACAGGAAGCCAGTGTAAATATGCTAAAATGATCTCTCATCCTGGTTTTTGTTACGACCCTTGTATTGTATTTAGAAATCACGTCAGGACACAGCGCTGTCGCTCGACACAACCTCTCCGTGGCATTCTTTATTTAGACTGACACAGCATCAAAGGCAGACCCGATCAAACAACCCAGAGCCCGCAGGCATCACCAATCGATCCCAGCACAATAGAACAGCACCGAATCAAATGCAGCACTGTCGATGTGTGCATACATAACATCCCCCCCCCCCCCCCGGCAGGATTTCAAACATGAAAGGTTGACACAAAGTCCTCTAGGTGGCCAGGGCGTTAACATGTGCGAACAGGTCGCGGGGCGGCCTGAGGCTGGGCAGGCCGAGGTGGGGAGGGAGATGGCAGGGGAAGCTGAGGCCCAGAAATGTCTGGGGCCCGTGTAGGAGCTGCATGAAGCCCCGGGGCGTCTCGCCATGCTGAGGGAATGGCTATGGTTGTGTCACCAGCTGTGTGTGGCGGAGCTGACACCTTCCGTAGACGACTGGAGTGCCACCGAGTGCCATCGCTGAGGAGGTAAGTGGCTGGGCCCAGCTGACGGGTGACTTGGAGAGGAGAGGACCAGTATGAAGCCATTTTATTGTCCCTGTGGGGCCTGCGGACCCTGACCCAGTCTGACACATTGATGTCTGGCACCCTGGTTCGTTTTGACTGGTCAAACCGTTGCTTCATCCGCGTCTGCTGACGAGTGACTGAGGCTCTGACCCCAGAGGGAGGTGCCTGAGGTGTGGAGGGGCGGAGCCTGTCAAGGGGCATGCACAGTTCCCGGCCTAGCATGAGAGAGGCTGGGGAGACGCCTGTGGTCGAGTGCTGTGTGGCCCGATAGTGCAGCAGAGTGTGACGGATGGCCTGCGTGAAAGAGCACCCTTGGGCCATGTGTGCTCTGAGGCCGTTCTTCAGTGACTGGTGAAAACGTTCAACGCCGCCATTGGCCTGGGGGTGGTAGTACGCAGTGCGTATATGACGGATGCCCTTGCTTTCGAGATAAGCAGTGAACTCAGCAGAGACCAGCTGAGGGCCGTTGTCAGTGGTGATGGCCTTTGGGAGGCCCCAGCGAGAGAAAAGAGAGTCCAGGAAGTCGATGATGATCTGTGAGGTCACAGTGCCGGAAGTGGTGAGTTCAGGCCATTTTGAGTGTAGATCGTAGGCGACCACCATGAAGCGTTGGTGGTGGGGAACTCCATGGATCTCACCACAAATGTCCAACTGCAGGTGTTCCCAGGGCTGAGAGGGCCAGGCGAGAGGTTGCAGGGGTGGGGGAGCCTGGTGGCCAGTCTTGCCACTCACAAGGCAGGCAGAACAGTCCTTCACCAGAGCCTCAATATCTCTGTCTATCCCCGGCCACCACACCAGGTCTCGGCAGCGCTGTTTCAGTTTCACAATGCCCAGGTGGCCTTCATGCGCCGTATTCAAAACACGTGCACGGAGAGCAGCTGGGACCACTGTGCAAAACCCACGTGCCACGCAGGTGTCGTTCCAGCAGGAGAGCTCCTGTCTGACTCGGGCGAACGCAGCCAGCTCCTCTGGGACCTTGTGAGGCCAGCCGTTCTGGATGTAGGTGCGGAGCTGGGAGAGGACAGGGTCCTGTTCGGAGGCTGCCCTCAGCTCCTGCAGAGAGACAGTGGCCTGGAGGGGTGTGTGTAGCATTTGGACAATGTCCTTTTCCACACAGTCAGTGTCCGTCTGTGGAGCTGGGGTGGAGACAGAGCGAGAGAGCAGGTCGGCGACAACATTGTCTCTGCCTGGGGTGAACTGCAGGCTGAAGTTGTACTGGCGGAGGCGGTCAGACCAGCGGTGCAGCCTCAGGGGTTTGTGGCCTGTCCCAGATGTGGACAGCAGCGCTGTCAGGGCCTGGTGATCTGTCCTGAGGGTGAAGGAGCGGCCCTAGAGGTAGAGGTGCCACCTTTCACAAGCCCAGATACAGGCTAACGCCTCACGCTCACCCACGGAGTACCGCTGCTCGGTCAGGTTGAGGGCACGGGAGGCGAAGGCAATGGGCTTCTCCACACCGTTCTGGGTTTGAGACAGCACGGCCCCTATCGCTGTGGCTGATGCGTCACAGGTCACAAAGGTGGAGCTGGAGATGTCGAAGTGAGCCAACACTGGTGGTGAAGTCAGTTGAGTCTTGAGATCACGCACAGCGTCACTGCATGCCTTTGACCACACCCATGGCTCGTCCTTACGCAGCAGCTGGCGCAGGGGGGCTGTGGTCGCAGAGTACTGGGGAAGAAACCTCAGGTAGTAACTTGTCATACCCAGGAAGGAGGCGACCTGGGCGGCCGAGCTGGGCTCAGGGATGGCCTGAATGGCGTCCACGTTGGATTGTAGTGGAGTTACACCGCTCGCTGACAGCCGGAACCCCACGAAGTCGATGGCTGGCACAGAGAGGACACATTTCTCAGCATTGAGAGTTAGCTTGTGCTTGGACAGGGCTGCGAAGACCATGTTAAGGCGCTTGTCGTGGATTTCACTGGTGGGCCCGTGTACCACTATATCGTCCAGATAAATGGCCACGCCCAGTATGCCAGCCAGCACGGAGACCATGATTTTCTGGAAGCAGCAAGGGGCGGAGCTGAGACCGAAAGGCATCCTGGTGTAGCGAAACACTCCTGCATGTGTCACAAAGGCTGTGAGGTTTCGGCTGCTGGGGTGGAGGGGCACCTGTAAGTACCCCTGTCTGAGGTCGAGCTTGGAGAACACCTCAGAGCCATAGAACTGAGCAGTGAGTTCTTCTGAGGTGGGCAGTGGATACTTATCAGGGACCACTGCCTTATTTACTGCACGTAGATCGACGCAGACATGCAGGCCCCCCGACTTCTTCTTAGCCATGACGAGGTTTGAGACCCAAGGTGACGCGTCCACCGGTTCAATGATGCCAGCTTCCAGCAGTTGTTGCAGCTCGGCGGAGACCCCATCACGGACAGCCAACGGGATGCGGCGCAGTGGTTGGATGACAGATTTCACAGCAGGGTTGAGGAGAGGTTGATGGGTGAAGGCGGAGAGGCAGCCCAGCCCCATAAACAGCGATGGCCACTTCTGCTGCCAAGGTGTGGCGACAGTCAGGATTGCTGTCCCCCTTGTGTCTAAGAGGGAGAACCCCAGAGCGGAGAACAGGTCCAGGCCCATCAGGTTGGCCCCACGGCGTGCCACATGAAAAACTGCATTGGGCACCAGCTTGGTTCCATAGCGGACAGTCAGTTGGAGAGAGCCAACCAGATCGATTTTGGAGTCACCATACCCACAGAGGACAGCTGAGAGTGCGGACAGTGGCAGTGAACCGAAAAATTGACTGTAGGTATCAACATTCAGGAGAGACACACTTGCACCGGTGTCCAACAGCAGGGGGATGCACACATCATTAATGTTGACTGTGCATGATTTGAATGACACTGGCCCAGAGCTCACCTTGTGAATGACGGCGGTTGAAGACTGGGGGGTGTGGCCCTCTGACCCAGCCGGGGAAGATCGACAGACGTTGGCAAAGTGATTGTGCTTACCGCAGCAACGGCCACGGGCAGGGCAGTTCTGAGCCCTTGAAACATGAGACCGAGACCCACAGTTACCACAGGACTGTTGAGGGCGGGGCCGAGAACGCCGTCGTTGCAGTTGCAAGACGTCCCCAGTGGAGTCGGCGCCCGCCTCGCTCTGGTTGGGTTGCGTCCCGAGGGGCAGCCGTGAGTAGAGGGAGGAGTCGTTGGCAGCTTGACTGGAGGTGGCCACTTGCTGTGTATTTAGCATAGCAGCACACTCAGCTGCTCCCTCAACCTGTAGTGCGATGGTAATTGCTCTGGACAGCAGCAGATCGTCTTTTTCCAGCAGGAGAGTCTCACGCACCTTTGCGTTGTTGGTGTGTTCGATTAGCTGGTCGCGAACCATCTCGTCCTGAAGCGCGCCAAACTTGCATGAGCTAGCTAGCCCTCGCAAATTAGCTACGTACTGCCGCACAGACTCACCAGGCAGTTGGTGTCGCTGACGGAATATAAATCGCCGAAGGAGGGCACTCTGTGGAGCAGCGAAATGGGTGCTCATAAGTCCCACAGCTTCGGCAAAGTTTGTGACGTTCCCCAGAGACCCGAGCACACGATGACCCTCTGCTCCCAAGCAGTGTAGCAACAGAGCCGTCTTCCTAGCCTGGCTCACGTCGTCGAGCCCTGAGGCGATGATGTAATTTTCAAAACTATGTAGCCAGCGAGTCCATGGTACCGGAGGCTCGCCAGGTAATGCCAGGAAGGGGCAGGTGGTGGGAGGGAGATATCAGCCATCCTCGTCGCCAATATTGTATTTAGAAATCACGTCAGGACACAGCGCTGTCGCTCGACACAACCTCTCCGTGGCATTCTTTATTTAGACTGACACAGCATCAAAGGCAGACCCGATCAAACAACCCAGAGCCCGCAGGCATCACCAATCGATCCCAGCACAATAGAACAGCACCGAATCAAATGCAGCGCTGTCGATGTGTGCATACATAACACCTTGCTGCTGCGTTCTGTACTAGTTGCAGCCTATCAATACTTTTGGGGGGTAAACCAGTAAGAAGTGCATTGTAATAGTCTAGACGCGAAGAGATAAAAGCATGCGTCACCTATCTGCCGTCTTCCAGGGAAAGGTAGGGTCTAATTCTAGCAATATTTTTTAGGTGAAAAAAGGCACCCTTTATAACATTGTTGGTATGTGATTTAAAATCCAACTCAGAGTCAATAATGACACCCAGGTTTTTTACTACAGTCTTATTCTGTACAGCCAGACTTCCCATTCTACTTGATATAATTTCTCTCTGTGCATTAATGCCTATAATGAGAATTTCTGTCTTTCTTTGTTCAATCTGAGAAAGTTTTCATTCATCCATTGTTTAATACTAGATAGACAATTCATCAAGGGATGGAGAGCATTGGGGTCATCTGGCGCTACAGATAAATATAACTGAGTATCATCAGCATAAAAATTGAAATTCACTCCATGATCACAGATAACTTTCGCAAGCGGCAGCATGTACAGGCAGAACAATAAAGGACCAAGAATGGAACCATGCGGAATACATGAGAAAACTACATGTTTGTCTGAGACATGGTCAGAAAGACTAACAAAATAGCTTCTGCCAATGAGATATGTGTAGAACCATGACAGGGCAGTGCCTGAAAGGCCAATCCAATTCTCAAGGTGGTCTAGAAGTATATCATGATCGACTGTATCGAAGGCAGCCGTCCAAGGAGTAAAAGAATGGAAACATTTTTATTATCAGTGCTCACTCTGAGATCGTTGACTACTTTAACAAGCGCTATTTCAACAGTGTCCTTTTCTAAAACCGAACTGAAATTTATCACGAATCTTGTTTTCATGCAAAAACCCATCCAGTTATTTATACACTGCCTTTTCCAAAATCTTGCCCCGAAAAGTCAGATTAGAAATAGGCCTATAATTGCTCGCCACCGATGGATCAAGATTATTCTTCTTGAGTAAGGGCTTTACTATAGCTGTTTTCAGTGAATCAGGAAAGATGCCTGATTCTAAAGAACAGTTTACAATATCCAAATGTAACGACCCTCAATTGTGCAGGTGTTTGTGATAGAGATTCAGACCAGGGGTTCCTAACAGTGGCTTTTATTGCCTGCATTCACAAATAAAACAACAATCCATGACGTTTCTGCTGCAACGCGACTGCATACAAGTCTCCAGCGGAGATGGTCTAGCTGTCTCGTGCATGAGCTAGCAAACAATGTTTCTCCTGGCTAACCTCATGCGTTGCATAGCATACTAAACTTACATGGAAATCCAAATGCACAACTCATTAATCTTCGTATAAACAAAAGTACAAAACAAACCAAACAAAAAGGACAGACAGCACTGGCATAGCGCACTGAGTGATCGTATAGTTTTAACATGGAAATTCTTGACTCTTGCAATATTCATAACCAAGTTCTTACACATTTACATTATACATAAACCACGTACCTGCATTCACAAATAAAACAACAATCCATGAGGTTTCTGCTGCAACGCGACTGCATACAAGTCTAAAATAGCATAAAAACCAAAATAAGAACAATGCTCTCCATGACGCACAGCGCAGCGTGGTTGCCGCCAAAATTATACTTTAACTCGGTTAAAACACTTACAAATCACTTTCTATCGTTACTTTTCGAGAGCATTAGTTAGTACAACTTATATACATTTATATCCAACCCTTAGTTTGCAAAGAAAAACATGTTCATTTATTAAAATATCAAATTATTCACGGAGCGCTCCCAAAGCCTGCTTACCTCCAGCGGAAATGGTCTAGCTGTAAGGTACGGGTAGCGCAAATGCCCAAAATGTGTCAAAGCGAGAGTAAATAGACAAACAGTCGCGCAGCCTCATATTTAACCTTAGTGAATGCGGTACAACATCTGGGGTTTACACAAACCATCAAAAAGCGTTGATTACAATAACATGTTAAAATACAAATTTTGGGAGAATTCACTTTATCTGAGTGAGGTCATTTTCAACTCTGTTACACAAAACATCCCCAATCAAAGTATCTAAGACCTATTTAAAAAAGGCAGTGGGATTGCATCCAGAGAGCAGGTGGATGACTTCATCTGCAAGATAGTTTTACGAAGTTCCTCTTCACTAATTTTTCAAAAGGAAATTAGATTTCCACAAGAGTCGTTACTAGTAGTTTGACTGTTTTGATTAACAACCTTGTTCATGGTACCTGCTTGGATGTTAATGATGTTATTATCAAAGAATGATGCAAACAGTGATTTATTTCTAAATACCACATACCTGCAATTCCACAATGGGGTGGTATGGGGGGTAAAATTATGCTTGCAGATCCTTTTCCAACATGGTAATATCTGTTGATGAAACATGGATAATTTGATAGGGATTTTTTAAGGTCATAATCACAACGAAGAAGAAGGTTGATGCCTCCAAGCTTCATGAAAATTTGACTTGGGATATGGAACCATAAGCTGTTTTCATTTTTCACAAAGCATCTTAACCATTAATTTTATAGTACTGTAATGAGATGTGGGGTTGGTCGATATGGAGGTTGCTTTGCTGTGTGGGGAGGGGCAGCTAGAGGTGATGGACTGATCAAGCTTAATTCGGAGCGTTGTCTGGGACTTGGGAAGCTGACAAAAGAGAGAGCCGAGGACCTGTTCAGGCTCTCTCCTGGAGTGGGGCCTGGTGGATGCCACGGGGCACATTGCCCAGCCAAGACTAAATGGCAGCGTGCTCGTCTTCCTGGGGGGTGGGGGCCGTTCGCGACTTATAGTGTCGCCGGCGGCGAAGACAGTAAGGTAGGGGAAAAGTTCTAGTGTGAGGAGGGGAGGGCTGTCGTCTCCTGTAGGTAGCGAGGTGGTTAAATTAGTGGAAGTGAGCCAGCCGCCACCGCTTCCCAGCCAGGACCAGCGTTCGGCTCGCCGCCGCTCACTGATAGAAGGCTCCGTCCCTCAGCTGCTTCCCCGCGGCATTGGATGGCGCCTCCAGCTTAGACCCCGGGGTGGGGTGGGGGGTGTCATTGGCTCCGCCAGTTGAGTTTCACTTTTCCTTTTACTAAGTACTAGCCATTGTAATTTGTTATGTGTTCGAATGTGTAATTTTAATTAGTAGTCCAGTAAGGGGTGGCTGAGCTGCGGGGTAGAAAGGGGTGTGAGAGAGGAGAATTGAGGCAGAGTTCCTCCTGTGTGTGCTGCATGAGGTTAAAGGGGAATTGCCGTGGGCATCTTCTGCAGTGTTGGTGTGCTTTACAAGTGGTTTGCAGTGTAATCTGCCTTGTGTGCCGTGTGCATCTGAATCCTCACTGAGTGATATTGCAGTGGAAGTGTATGCTGCGATTTGATGAGGTTAAGCCTCACCCTTGAAGCCCAGGACTGCCCTGTCCCTGCCCCCCCCCCCGCTCTAGGATTGTTTAAATTATGCTGTGATTTATGAAATAAAGATTAACTAATATTTTTGTAATCAGTTGTTGTTTGTCATTTTTCAGCCTCTTACCCGGGTTAACCGGATTCATTTTAAGGTCCACTGCTCCTGGTAAAAACATCCCTAAAACAAACTTTATTACAGTACCATTAATACATTCAATGTCAATGGCTTTTAGCCATCCTTCGTCATAGTCTTTAACCATAATTCCTTTTCTAATGTAGTGTGCTTTTCTTTTCCCCATATAATTAAAGTTTACCTGGTTTATTGCTTTCATTAAATTTTTAGGGCGTGACATCGAGTAAACTGGGTAAATGAATCCTGAAATACATTCGGCCAATAATAGAGATATCTCTTTTGAGACCGGGGGGTATAAGTGTTAGATGTACATAGTTGGGGGAGATGTTTTGCTGTTCTTGGGGAGGGGAGGGGGGGTTACACTGTTGCCGGGTCAAGCGTTTGTCTTTGGACAAAGACCCGTGAATCGGGTTTAATGGCGGTGTGTACGGCGTGGCTGTGGCATAAAGCAATAATAACGTAATAATGCAATAATTTGGACTAAAGCAACGCTGAGTTGTAAATTTCGAAGTGTACTTTTTTAATAGCGGTGAACGCTACAATATTTAGTATTACCATTGTTTTCCACTAAACGCAGAAATAAAGCAGAATTCATTGGTAATTTTCCATCCAATAAATTTTTTCCACGTTTCTCCTTTTTCGTTTTCCTAAAAACGTTTACTCTTTTTAATTAAATTTGAACTTTTGCACTGGAAGGTATGACCCGGAAGCGTTCCTCGTACTTTTTCATTGGTCGATAAAAATTTCAATTTCTGTTGCTTGCCGACACAGAGATCAGAAACACGTAACTGCGTTTGTCTTAACGATGGAAAGAGTTTTGTGCAACACCCATGGTAAGTATTTTAGAGACAGAGTTTAGATGGAATAATCTCAGATCTCTTATTGTCACGTCTCCCATAGGTTCTCGGTAAGAGTCCAGTAACATAGTTAAACTAAAAAGGGGGTATGTCTGTTTGTCAAGGGTTTGGTTGATCCCAAGTTAGCGTCGTCCACAACCTATCGCTTCGTATTCTCAGGTTGCGCTAAGCCCTTTTGAGCATGATCGGTGTCATTTGAGTTGCTTATTTGTCGCTTATATGTTTTCAAGAATAAGGGCGATGTTCAGAACTGCAGCAACTACAGAGGTATAAAGTTGATCAGCCACAGCATGGGAAAAAGTAATGGAAGCTAGGTTAAGAGGAGAGGTGACGATTATGTCTGTGAATGTTCTCATTCATCCAGGTCATGGTTATCCAAAGGAATTGAATCAAGTGCAACTGGACTTAGTATATATTCTTGGTATATATTCGTGATTCATTCACGAATATATACCAAGTCCAGTTGCACTTGATTCAGTTCCTTTGGAGGTGACGATTAGCGAGCAGCAGTATGGTTTCATGCCACGAAAGAGCACTACACATGCGATGTTTGCTTTGAGAATGTTGATTGAGAAGTATAGAAAAGACCAGGAGTTACACTGTGTCTTTGTGGATTCAGAGAAAGCATATGACAGGGTGCCGAGAGAGGAGGTGTGGTGTTGTATGAGGAAGTCGGGAGTTGCGGAGAAGTATGTACAGTGGTGCTTGAAAGTTTGTGAACCCTTTAGAATTTTCTATATTTCTGGACAAATATGACCTAAAACATCATCAAATTTTCACACAAGTCCTAAAAGTAGATAAAAAGAACCCAATTAAACAAATGAGAAAATATTTTTTACTTGGTCATTCATTTATTGAGGAAAATTATCCAATATTACATATCTATGAGTGGCAAAAGTAGTATGTCAACCTTTAGGATTAGCAGTTAATTTGAAGGTGAAATTAGAGTCAGGTGTTTTCAATCAATGGGATGACAAGGTGTGAGTGGGCGCCCTATTTTATTCAAAGAACAGGGATCTATCAAATTCTGATCTTTACAGCACGTTTGTGTAAGTGCATCATGGCAAGAACAGAGGAGCTTTCCAAGGACCTCAGAAAAAGCGTTGTTGATGCTCATCAGGCTGGAAAAGGTTACAAAACCGTCTCTAAAGAGTTTAGACTCCACCAATCCACAGTCAGGCAGATTGTGTACAAATGGAGGAAATTCAAGACCATTGTTACCCTCCCCAGGAGTGGTCGACCATCAAAGATCACTCCAAGAGTAATGTGTGTAATAGCCGGCCAGGTCACAAAGGAACCTAGGGTAACTTCTAAGCAACTAAAGGCCTCTCTCACATTGGCTAATGTTAATGTTCATGAGTCCACCATCAGGAGAACACTGAACAACAATGGTGTGCATGACAGGACTGCAAGGAGAAAGCCACTGCACTCCAAAAAGAACATTGCTGCCTGTCTACAGTTTGCAAAAGATCATATGGACAAGCCAGAAGGCTATTGGCAAAAAAATTTGTGGATGGATGAGACCAAAATAGAACTTTTTGGTTTAAATGAGAAGCGTTGTGTTTCGAGAAAGAAAAACACTGCATTCCAGCATAAGAACTTTATCCCATCTGTGAAACGTGGTGGTAGTATCATGGTTTGGGCCTGTCTTGCTGCATCTGGGCCAGGACAGCTTGCCATCATTGATGGAAGAATGCATTCTGAATTATACCAGTGAATTCTTAAGGAAAATGTCAGAACATCTGTCCGTGAACTGAATCTCAAGAGAATATGGGTCATGCAGCAAGACAACGACCCTAAGCACACAAGTCGTTCTACCAAAGAATGGTTAAAGAAGAATAAAGTTGATGTTCTGGAATGGCCAAGTCAAAGTCCTGACCTTAATCCAAACGAAATGTTGTGGAATGTCTGCTCACCTGAAGTGAGCAGTTCATGTGAGGAAACCCATCAACATCCCAGAGTTGAAGCTGTTCTGTACAGAGGAATGGGCTAAAATTCCTCCAAGCCGATGTGCAGGAGGAACAGTTACCAGAAACGTTTAGTTGCCGTTATTGCTGCACCAGATACTGAAAGCAAAGGTTCACATACTTTTGCCACTCACAGATATGTAATATTGGATCATTTTCCTCAATAAATAAATGGCCAAATAGAATATTTTTGTCTCATAGTTTAATTGGGTTCTCTTTATCTACTTTTAGGACTTGGTGAAAATCTGATGATGTTTTAGGTTATATTTATGCAGAAATATAGAAAATTCTAAAGGGTTCACAAACTTTCAAGCACACTGTAGGAGTGGTGCAGGATATGTATGAGGGAAGTGTGACAGTGGTGAGGTGTGCAGTTGGAATGTCAGATGGATTAAAGGTGGAGGTGGGATTACATCAAGGATCGGCTCTGAGCCCTTTCTTGTTTGCAATGGTGATGGACGGGTTGATGGACGGGTTGATGGACGAGATCAGGCAGGAGTCTCCGTGGATGATGGTGTTTACGTATGACATTGTGATCTGTAGCAAGAGTAGGGTGCAGATTGAGGAGAGCCAGGAGAGGTGGAGTGAAAGTCAGTAGGAGCAAGACGGAGTACCTATGCATGAATGAGAGGAAGGACAGTGGAATGGTGAGGATGCAATGAGTAGAGGTGACGAAAGAGTATGAGTTTAAATACTGTCCAAAGTAACGAGGAGTGCAGAAGGGAGGTGAAGAAGAGAGTGCAGACAGGTGGAGTGGCTGGAGAAGAGTCAGGAGTGATTTGCGACAAGGTTACCAGCAAGAGTTAAAGGGAAGGTTTACAAGATGGTTGTGAGACCAGCTATGTTATATGGTTGGGAGACAGTGGCACTGAGGAAAAGACAGGAGGCGGAGCTGGAGATGGCAGAGTTGAAGATTATAAGATTTTCATTGGGAGTGATGAAGAAGGACAGGATTAGGAACGAGTATATTAGAGGGACAGCTCAGATTGGACGGTTTGGAGACAAAGCAAGAGAGGCAAGATTGAGATGGCTTGGACATGTGAGGAGGAGAGATGCTGGGTATATTAGGAGAAGGATGCTGAATATGGAGCTGCCAGAGAAGAGGAAAAGAGGAAGGCCAAAGAGGAGGTTTGTGGTGAGAGAGGACATGCAGGTAGCTGGTTTGACAAGAGGAAGATGCAGAGGACAGGAAGAGATGGAAACGGATGATCCACTGTGGCAACCCTTAACGGGAGCAGCCAAAAGTAGTAGTAGTACATTTATCGCTTATATGTTGCCAATTATTTTGTTAGTGTGTTTATTTGTTTTTATTGCTCATGTTTTTTTTTAACATTTTCAATGAAATTGATTGATTGGTTGATTGAGTAGTGATTTCTATTCACTGAATATGCTTTCCTCCTCACAACCAGGCAGCTTGTGCATGTTGAAAACCGGCATGAAAGAGGGACCGAATAAGGGCAAAAGCTTCTATGTTTGTACTGACAAGCGAGGTTGTGATTTCTCCCAAGTGGCAAGGTAACATTCAAAAGACATACTTATCCACTCACATATTGTCACCTGAAATATCTGATGTTGTGGGACCAGTGTCAATACTGCTGCTAATGAGGGTTTTCACTGATTTAGTGCTTTCTAGGCCATTCAGGGTTGATTTCAAAACTGGGTGAATCAGACTGAAGGTGCTATGTGACCTGTGAAAGGTAGTTGCTGATATGTACAGAGGCCCTGAAGAGTTTCACTTGAGACCGAGTAAAAAAAATATGTTCTTTTCCGTTTGTAAAGTGAAAAGGACTGACAGAATAAATGTGGTTTCAAATGAAGTTTGCAATCCATAAGATATTTTTTTATTTTCATGAGAAAAGTGTTAGTTTCCTGCCCTGATTTATACTCTTTTTTCTTAATTTGCATTATTCATCATAATTATATGCAGCGTCCCACCATCCCACTGCCTCCATCATGAAGACTCCATGGTGGAGCTCCAAGCTCTCACCTACAATCAGCAACAGCAGATATGTAGGTAAGTGTGTGTCTATGCGTGTCTTTGGTGTGGTCAAGTGTTAAGAAAACAGCAACTTTTTGTTTTATTTTGTTTTGTTCAGCAATTTTATTTCTGTGGAAACAAAATGATGAAAAAAAAATTAACCACAGTCAAAAATGTTACCACACAAATGTCTTTATGCATACTGAATAATCCAGGTAAGAAAATCACAGAAAGTCCCTTTGTGAATAGTCACAGAATGTTGAATCAGTTCATCTGGACACAGCGTTCCTCTGTGAATAGTACACATTGTCATTGTAACTCTAGTTAAAGGTCGCAATAATTTGCATGTGAAACCGATTGTTGTTTTCGGTCATTATGCCACTGCATTGTTTATAAGGGTGGAGATACCTGCAGGGATACGTATGGGCAGCACCGTGGCCCAGTAGTTGGCGCTGTCGCCTCACAGCAAGAAGGTCCTGGGTTCGAGCCCCGGGGTTGTCCAACCTTGGGGGTCATCCTCTGTATGGAGTTTGCATGTTCTCTCCGTGTCTGCGGACGAACTGGAGTTAGTCCCCACACGCTGCACGGCAGCTGCCCACTGCTCCTAGCTACACAGCTAGGATGAGTTAAATGCAGAGAAAGAATTGCCCCACGGGGATTAATAAAAGTAGTAAAAAGAAAAAAAAAAGTCAGTTGAGACAGAAGAGGTCACTTAGATGAGTGATGAATTGATCCAACTTTCTGTGCTACACACAAATGTTTGTATACTTTCCGGTTTACCACAATATGCTAAAAGCATTTTAGGTGTTGAAATCGATAAAGTGATAGAGAGGCCTTCCAACTAAGTAATACAGCTAATCATGTGGCATGGTAGACCAGATGCAAGTGATTGTGCCCAGGCCGATTTGTGGTGAATTCAATTAGTTTTGCATTCAAGCTTTGGCACACTGCTGGGGCTGAAGCCAGTGCTTCTTTCGCCCTGCAAATGTGTCCTCTCACCTGTATGAACCAGATGGATTGTGTTTCAGCAGCATGTTAAGTGACTTATCTACATGTCCCCTTTCAGGTTGTTCTTCCGCTGTGTTGTTGGGAAGACGGCAGGCCAGAGGTGGTGTGGAAGTGTGCCCTACACTGGAGTAAGTGAGCAGGTCACCCTGCACTTTTACACTCTTCATTACATTCCCCCATAGGTGAATGTAATGAATGTAGGTGAATTCCACTAGACCAACTTGGGGTTGTAACTACCACAAACGCCATTCTCTGTCCCAGTGCCTCTAGTTCACCAACTACAGAGGACATTGTATCCTTTCAACAAAACATCTGTATACGTAATCTACCTAGTATTTGAAATACACACACTTGAGTCAATTGGACACCAGATGTGTCCAAGTCACCATTGTTTGAATTAGGATTGCCAACTTTTTCATTACCAAATAAGGGACAAAAGGTGGTGTTTCGCGGTGGTGTAGGTATGATGTTGAGTGAATATACAGTGTATTGTTTTAAGACATTTGTCATAATGATAGCTAATCTCTTACAGTCAAATTAAAGATCAATACACAACTCTCATGCCTTGGCCGCATACGGTAGGTTTAATAATAGTTTATTCATTTACAGCAGGTACCTTTAACATAGTCCTTTATTTGAACCATTACCTATTACCTTTACTATTAGTCTAAGTCAAAGCACTTGTGATTCTTGCACTGTAGGTTAGAAAAAGTTATCCCCTTCTTGTTAATCCTACAAGGGACAAACTAGAAGTAACAATAGCTTCTGTATGCTGTAGGTTTGCAGAGGAATCAAATGGCAGAGACTCACAGAAGGTGCACCCTCTGTGTACACAAACAGTGGTGGGGAATGAGTGCTTCATATTGTTATTCACTAAAACTATATATAAGTTGGAAATCACAACTTGGACCCTCACAACAACAAAAAAAACCCCAAAACATTTAAATGCAAAAGAGGAAAAGAAGGGCATGCCTCTGCTCAACAAGTCTACTTTTTCTGTAGATATTTTTTGCTGCTCTTGACCGATTCAAGCAGTCTTTTGTCCATTTGTGAAGCCAGAGAAAAGTCCTTACATGACAAGTCACAGTTCACAGATATTTGAAGTTTGTTTTTGATCAGCTCTGTGCTTCATCTGTTTCTTGAGTCTGACCATTTAATGGTCATCAGAGAGAAAATCCTCTCTACAAAGGCATTTGAGCCTGGCACACTGAGGACAAATGAGACAATCCTGAACATATTGATCAAATTGGCTTTCCCTATCTTTTGGAAAACTGCCACCCACTTCTCATTGGTGGATTTTGTGGTATCCTGTCTGGCTTTCTGTATTTCTTCCCTGCTAGCACAAAACTCTTCATAACCACCTGCAACCACCACCTGCTCCAGGTCAGTGAAGGAGAGCTCCTCATGTAGGCCAATCGGTTTCAGTTTCATCACATTTTCTGATGAGAAATCAAACCACTTGTCAATGTATCCAATGACAGAGTCATAGAACTTCAGGAAGTCCTTTTGCTGCTTTGATCTTTGTGCTGACCTGACACTTGTTTGTCCATCAGCTGCTTGGTCTGGTATCCAAAAAAGATCTCTTGTTTCCGCTGAAGCGTCTTCGCTTTGAATTTTCCCACCTCCTCGTAAACATCTGTGATGCAGAGTGTTGTTTCCTCCAGCTTTCTAACGAGTGTATCAAAAACGCACCCCACATTGTGGAAAAAGCACAGATAAATCTCAGCAGCTCCAGTTTTTCTTCATCCTCAAAAATCCTCTTCAGTGCAACAGGACAGGTCTCCCCAAGGGACCAGAAGTATGAGGTGAGAGCTGGCCAGCTCTGCAGGAGACAATCAACAGCTGGATGAAGAGACAGCCATTGCGTGCAAACATGACACAGACTGTCATACCACTCAGTGTCAATAAAGGCAAAAAATGCATGCAGTTCCTCTCTTCTGGAAGCAAATACTGAGAAGTGGCTGTAGATCTTTAAAACGAGTAACTCAATATCCATTGAAAGCTGATCACAGGCGTGCTTGCGGGTGTTATGAGCTATGTCAGCTGGGCAATTAGCTTTCAGAATGTGACTGTTTGCACTGCTCTATAACTGGTAAACGGAGTGGTGTTTTCCAAAGTTGACATTGGCATTATCTGCTGCATAGGCTATGATGTGTTTAATATCCAGTTCATACTTTTACAGACGGTTCATCAGAGCTTGATGTATACCATTTGCAGTTTCATCACTGTCTTCATAAAAGTCAAGTAACTTGCACTGCACTCCATCAGACACAGAAAACTATCTCATGCACACTGGAAAAAATTTTCTATTTCCCTTGTTTGAGGCATCGGTGGCAACCGAGTAAAACAGGCTCACCTTCAGTCGGGGACAGATCATCCAGAATATCCCATGCAGTCTTTGGTCCTAAAACATTCATTGTGATCATCTCAGCTTTCGTTCTTCCCAAATGCATCTTCTTCACAACATTTGAGTTATGAAACAACGCACCGTTGAGCTTAACAAGACAGTTGGTGCTGTTGTAGCCGAGTCCATGTTTAACAGTATGATACATATACGAGGCTTCACTTGCCACAATTTTGTCATTTTCCACAGTAGATGCCACGAAGAATCCACCGATATTGCTTGCATCTTTAGCTAGTGTGGCCTTCTTGTGCATTTCTGTGGAAGCATGCTGAGTCAGGTCATTCTCACCTCCATGGCCAACTGAAAATGTCCTGTGACATAAAGTACAGAAGGCTTTTACTGAGTCACCACTGATGGGCAGTGACTCAATGAAAACAATGGGAAGCAATGGGAAGTAAAAAAGACCTATGTCTTTTTTACTTCTCATTGCTTATTGTAGCTGCACAGTCTTTTCTTTTTTGCAGGTTTATCCATATTTCCACATGCCAAACTGACTGAACAGCACCAGACATTGCTGGAACTTTTTCTGTTTTTGAAGGAATTGGCACATTTACAGAGAAGACTGTACATGTACAACTGATGCGCGTTAGGGGGGCTGTGAGTGGATGATGACAAGTGATCATTCTCACCCATCGTGATCACCATTGCTGCTACTGCTGTTGTGTCAGATTTGATACAACTGTGAGAGTGCCCTCTGGTGATTAGAGTAGAGTAGCAGTCAATAAACGGGACAAGGGAGGTCACGTATGGGACAAATCAATTTGGCCCAATATAAGGGACATCCCGGCTAATATAGGACAGTTGGCAACCCTGGTTTGATTCTTAGGTCAGCCTCAAGTCATATTATCCACATTGAATTCAAGTGGTCCAACTTTCAAATGTTGTCTCAAGACTTGCTTGTCTAGGCCAAATCACTGCCAGTCATGAGCTGTTATTTAGTGACTGAAGTCTAACTAATGTACCTTGAAGTTCCTCTTTTCAAGGATTAATGTGTTCTTCCGTCTCACTTCTGCCTGTCTTGTTATTTGTTATCCATATAACAAGACAGGTAAAAGGTATATCCATCCACGATTATATTCCTGAAAAAAAACTTTTGCTACCTATTTTCATAATGGCCACCATGTCTCTTCCTTGTAGCCAGAGAAGGAGAAGCGGAACCCTCTTGCTGACAGACAGCTACAGCCCTCCTGTCTGCCACCAGTCCGAAACCCTTTCAAAGTTCCCAGCAATACAGACAAGGATTCTGGATTGAGGAAAATGCTAAACAGCGGAAGTGGGGAGAATGGAAGAGACAGAAACACTGAGAGAAAAGGAGAGAAGAAGGACAGACAGATGAGTCTGACAGATGGACGTAAAGAGAGTCACCCAACAGGAAATGTTGGTGGTAAAAATGCATTGGAGGAGGAAGCAAAGTCAAACCTGTCTGATTCATATCGAGATAAACAACAACAAACACTGGGGGTGACAATTAAGAAGAGCGTTTCAGATAAAAAAATAAATAATCCCCAAACTGACAGGGAAAAAAAGATAGTGGATGAGCCAAAAGTTCCAACCAGCCACGAAGATGGAAGCGAGGTTAAGAATAAAAATTCTGCCTCCAGTGTTTTATCCATGCATGCTGACCAAACTCCAAATACCTCAAAGAGTTCTCAAAGAAATTCGCCTCATCAAACATCTGGCACTCTTGAAAGTACTGGGACACGTTCTGGAAAAGATGTCAACCTGGAGGGGAAGGAGACCACGCCTGCCCTCACAACCCAAGGCACCACACACACTATCACAAACACTAATCATGCCAAGAATATCCCTAAATGTAACAAATCAGCACAACCTTGCTTCTCTCAATCCAAAGAACACCAAGATGCACCCAAATATGAAAATCAATGCGACAAACCTTTTATAACCCAGGAGAAGTCTAAAGAACCTATCATGACCACCCAGTTTAGAGATGATGATGATGATGATGAAGATGATGATAATATCCAGCTGGTGTCAGTGAAGCCAGGAACTAGGAAGACTCCCTCTGTGGCTCCAGCCCAGAAGAAGACCCTTACCTCCTTCCCAGGGTTCCAGCTTGCCTCCCAGATGAAACGTCAGCAGGAAGACCTTAAAGGGCTACACAGTCTGCTCTCTGCCCAGCTCAAACAAAAAAAGGTGAGGGACCTACACTTTATGCATGTCTTTGTATGTGTATATTTTTGTTTGTCTCTTTGTGTGCATGTGACTGTGAGAGCTCACAGCAGTGCTTGCTTTCTGAGAGCGGTATTTCCCTGTATATTGTGAGGTATCAGTGGCATACAGTAACATCGAATTTTCATTTTTTTATTTGTTGCCATGTATTCACCTGTTCAAAACTACTGAAGATGCATTAGTGCTTGTGTGCAAGAGCCCTCCTTCATGTGAGAGAGCACTCTTTGTTACTGATATTATCGCAAGATCGGACAGATTATGTGATATGCAAGAAGACTGCAAGATGGTTGGCAACACCAGAGCAGTTAAGGTGCTAGCTGCAAAACAACTTTGTGTATTGAATCCCCAATGGGTTAAATTTCTTCTGTATAAACTCATGTATGAATGAATTTAAGTCAAGATATGGCGATAGACAAAAAATATAAGTTTCAGTGTCAAGTCTTTGTTACTGTATGCCAGCGCAGAAGTACTGCTCAGAGCCAACAAGCCACTATTGTGCCAAACTTGCATAGTGTAGCTGTAATGATAAACATTTTTACAGTATTGACTGAAGCAAGTATTCTGGTCTGAGCTTATTCCAAGATCACCTCATGCATTTAAGCTTGGGCTGCACAGTATTGGGAAAAAAAACTCACATTGTGTTTTTTTTCCTGTAATTATGTATGAACATAAATAAATAAATAAAAAAGTATATATATATATATATATAT
Source organism: Lampris incognitus (assembly GCF_029633865.1). Lineage (NCBI taxonomy): Eukaryota > Metazoa > Chordata > Actinopteri > Lampriformes > Lampridae > Lampris > Lampris incognitus. Next base: position 27,864,463 of record NC_079221.1, on the reverse strand, counting down.
ATATATATATATATATATATAAAATGTGTGTGTGTGTGTGTGTCGGCCCTGTGATGGACTGGTGGCCTGTCCAGGGTGTCTCCCTGCCTGCCACCCAATGACTACTGGGATAGGCTCCAGCATCCCGTGACCTGAATTCGGATAATGGAATGGAATGGAGTTTTATTTTTATATATATATATATATATATATATATATATAAAAATAAAACTCCATACCATATATATATATACGTATATAAAATGTGTTTGTGTGTGTGTGTGACGTGCATGGATAAATAGACTCGCTAGCCCTTGGCTAACGGGTCAGAGCCTTAGTTGATTGGTTAGCGTAGTCGCCCGTGGTGCGAGAGATCCGGGTTCACGTCCTGGCTGTGGTGATTCCTGGCTGCCTCCCGAATCCACTACATTGGTGTCAGAAGTGGGATGGTGAAACCGTGAGGCCATCAGAAGTGCGTGAGCCCAGAGGCGTGGGGGAGCTGATATGCTGAAGCGCAGGGACGTGCTTCCCAAAGGAGGGGGGGGTAGTGTAACTTGCACGGATAAATAGACTTGCTAGCCCTTAGCTAACGAGTCGGACCCTTTAGTCGACTGGTTAACGTAGTCGCTCGTGGTGTGGGAGACACGGGTTCACGTCCCAGCTGCGGCGGTTCCTGGACTGGCCCCCGAATTTGCTACATTGGTGCCAGAAGTGGGATGGTGAGGCTATCGGAAGTTGTGCGCCCAGAGGCGTGAGGGAGCTGGTATGCTGAAGCGTGGGGACACTTCCCGAAGTAGGGGGGGGTAGTGTAACGTGACTGAAAAGGGACAAGGTAAGCAAAATTAATTTCAAGCAATTATTATCAAATATTTACTTAACTAGCAAGTATATATATTGTTTTTGCTGTGAACATTATTAGCTAACCTAGCTAACCTAACTTACAGCCAACCTCTATGAGCCACTATTTACCATTCAACATTGCAGAGACAACCCCACATCAGTACCATTTACTTAATTCTGTGTTTGATATCTTGCTGTTTCATGAAAAACATTTTTGATTTCAAAACTATGCTTCCTCAGAAGCAGGGGAAATGCCAAGTTCCAAATGATAAAAGGGCAGTAGATGTGTGGTGTGGTTTAGATATTCACTTCTATCAACCACTGGAAATACTAGTTGAAAAGATGTGTTAAATATCAAGTTTTCATTGGTCATTTAGATGTCAGCTGCTATAATGTACCCTTTTGTTCCATATATGAGAAAAAGTAAAAAAACAAACATAAAAACTGCTGTAATTGGAGATGAGTGTTTTCCATTTGATAGCAAACTATTTATAACAAATTAATTGGATCTACTTCTTTTTCTGTGCAGATTGACAAATCAGTGCTGGTGGTGATGACTGATCAGCAAATGTCTGATTATATTGGGTCATATGGTGACTGAGTGGCCGTGTTGACTTTTTGCCAACAAAGACAGTTGATAAAGAAGACCTTCTACGAACACTGAAAGACAAGATCAGTGTAAGAGGAAAGGGATCAAAACCAGTAAGAGCCCTGGGCGTCAAGACCACTGACTTTCCAAGGGGAGGGTATGCAATGGGTCAACATAAATAGAATGCAGAAGGGGAAAAAAACACCCGAAAACTTGAAATTGGATGGCTTTATTTTGCGACCAATGAATACCGTCAGGTTGGGACCAGAAATGAAGGAGACACAAAATGTGTATCGATGATAACAAGGACACAGTTTCACATGTTCTGAAAATAAGGAAGAAACTTTTTTTCCCAAATGGGCACTCCACAAAAGGGTCAGCCACTGAATTCACTTTTTCGGTGTGTGATTTCAAATGAAACCCAATTCCTGGGAGTCCGAGTAGCATAGCGGTCTATTCTGTTGCCTACCAATCGCCAGTTTGAATCCACGTGTTAACCTCCGGCTCGGTTGGGTGTCCCTACAGACACAATTGGCCGTGTCTGCGGGTGGGAAGCCGGATGTGGATATGTGTCCTGGTCGCTGCGCTAGTGCCTTCTTTGGTCAGTCGGGCCGCCTGTTCGGGGGGACTGGGGTGAATGGCATGATTCTCCCATGTGCTACATACCCCTGGTGAAATGCCTCACTGTCAGATGGAAAAAAAGCAGTTGGCAACTTCACGTGTATCGGAGGAAGCATGTGGTACCCTTCCTGGCTCAGCAGAGGGGGTGGAGCAGGGATGTCTTGGAAAAATAAGGTAATTGGCCAAGTGCAGCTGGGGAGAAAAAGGGAAAAATCCAAAAAAAAAGAAGAAAGAAACCCAGTTCCCATGACTGACACCATTGGCAAACTTTATAAGGAGACAAAACTTAGAATGTTTAGATTTTATATCTGCACAAACGAGATGGGAGGAGAGGAGGAATCCTCTGATGAAACAATTGCCCATGAGGAGGTGGACCATGTGGAGGGAAACAAAGGTGACACAGAGAACGGCTACTCAGTTAGATCACCATACAGAACATGTCATTAAATATGACACTTTGGAGTGGAATCCAGAAGACTGGACAAGATTTCGGAGGAATGGGTGATGATGTTGTTTGTCAACACAGAAATTCCACCTACAGAAGCATCTACACCACCAATTAATGGAATGTGACACTCTGGAGTGGAATCCAGAAGACTGGACAAGATTTCAGAGGAATGGGTGATGATGTTGTTTGTCAACACAGAAATTCCGCCTACAGAAGCATCTACACCACCAATTAATGGAGCTTCAGTTCTCTCCAGGGAAGACTACGTATTCGTTAAATCTGTCTACTGATGAGGACCTTCAAATTCAACTTGTTCTTCTAGATAGCCCATTAGCTTTGTACATCAAGCAACCTCCCAACAACCAATACTTGTGAAGATTAAATTACACAGAGAACATCCATTTCAATACTGAATGTAGCCTTCCAGAGTGATCTTGTGTCAGTCGATGACCTACTTGAGGTAGAAATGGTTCTGGCTAATGGCTCTAGTGAGAAGGGGGAAGACAATGACGGTGTGCTTCGAGATGTATTGAGTGAATATTGGGACACATTTATGATGACATGTACAACAGGTAGTACGGTTCGAGTTCATATGACTCGACATGACATGAGAACCACATTGAAAGACGCCGCAAAAGTGTTGTTCCTAGGGTATAACTGTGCATGCTACTTCTCCATTGCTTTAGCAAAACCATTCATGCTGCATTGTCTGGGGAAAGAGGCAACTTTGGAAGATCTCTGGGAAACCTTTCTTTAGTACATTCCAAAGGAGGAGACAAAAATAATTGAGGAAGCAATGCACAATGTCTCTTCAATTGCTGGCAGTGAAGACTTGATTGATTTTTTTTTTTTTTTGGATGCCCATGACATAAAGAGCCAAGTTACTGAGCAGAACTTTAGGCAAACAATACTTGAAATTGCCCACAGAGAGGTCATCCAAGATCCTGCTTATATATCTGACTACTGGAGAGAGGAACTGAAGAAGCTGAGACTGCCTCCAGGGGGTTTAGATGAAAGTGCTGTGTAACCTTTGCCCATCAAGCAAGAAGGTTATTTCTGTTGTTGAACCATCTGAAAGTTTGGGGAAGAGGGAACAGACCGTTTTTGACTACCTAAAGAAGTTAAAACGCCATTGTTCTGAAACTTGCCTGAAGCCATTTCTGCACTTCTGTACAGGTAATTTTTCAAGTGCTGTATATTGAGCTTCATTGTGTAAGTTTTAAGTTTTGCTCCCTGGAAGACACATTTCCTTTATCATCTGAGCCAAGAGTAACATACATAAAAAGGACATCGCACAATTGGTGTCAGCAGTTAACACACACACTTGATGCATTCTTTCTATATCTTATTAATGTTCAAGGTGCAAATGTCCTTGTGTCATACAGCCATCCATGTGCAATTTGTCGAACCATCTGGTGACTTTGTCCGAAGCCCCCATGCACACACCTGTGGCTGTGTTTTTGAGATCCCCCAACACCTACAGTTAATACTTGGAGATGGCTCAGGAGTTTAGTCAGCTTCTCGACCCCAATGTATGGGTGATGGACTTCATTTGAATTAAGGTGAGTCATATTTCATGACAATAGTGTAACATTGTTGTTAGATTTTTCCACACACCACACTTCAGCTTAGAAAAAAAAAATTGTTGAACTAAAACTGTTCAGCTGTTCATATTTATCTAGCGTCTATTAGAGTAGGAGTCTCGGAGTAGGATTACTGATCCATGCCTTGAACATCTCCGTATTGGCATAATTTCCAATTTAGGAATCTGATTTACAGTCAGTAATTTTCAGCCTGTGCCCCTTCTCAGATTTTTTTTATAAAATACTATGCAGGTTACAATGTCCCTATTGGTGGTCCAGGAGTTCAAAACAATTAATTGTGCTCTCTCTTTCCATCTCTCTAACTAGTCTTTGGCTTAACTGCTTATGTTAGCCAACTAAAATATGTAATGGTGTTCCCAACTAAACAGGTTAATATGGATCACATATGATCTTGATATATGTGAGCCGGTTCAGTGTGAGTCTACTCACTCGCTTGTCTTCAGCTTACCTATTTAAGTTGGTCAACTAAAACATGGTCTGGTCCTCCCCACTAAACAGATTAAGGTGGTCCATATATGATGTTGATGAGCCTTTTCAGTGTGAATAATTGGCACTCGCTCACTCACTCAGCCTACCTGTTTAAGTTGGTCAGCTTAATCTTGTTCTGGTTTTCCCCATGAGTTTTGGAAGCCTGTTCAACGTTGGTGATTGCTCTCTCTCTCTCTCTCTCTCTCTCTCTCTCTCTCTCTCTCTCTCTCTCTCTCTCTCTCTCTCTCTCTCTCTCTCTCTCAGCCTACCTGTTTAAATTTGTCAACTTAATCTTGTTCTGGTTTTCTCCACTGAACAGGTTAGGATACACTAAAAATGACAACATTTGGAGGCCTGTGGATTTGGATTTGGAGGCCTGTTCAGTGTGAGTGGCATCTTCAAAGACTGGTCACTGTAATTGTTTTTTCCTCTCTCACCAACACCCTTTCTCCTACTCACTCAGTACTACACTGATGGAACACAATAGTTTTGCATAACCAAAACAATGTATATGTTAAAATGAATGCATCAGCTGTTGGGGTTAATTCTGTCTAGTACTATTTACAACACTGCTGTTCTCTGCATCAGTTTCTGACACTTTGTGCTCACACACACACACACACACACACACACACACACACACACACACACACACACACAGAAGTAGCTTGGCATACATAAACACAAATATGCAAACTACTACACACACATATGCACACTTATTAAGGCTGGGCCAACACACACACACACACACACACAGCACCTTACATCACACACTATTTATTATTATTATTACTGCTTTTTTATTTTATTGCTATTGTTGCTGCAGTGTTGAGGAGCTGAAACTCGAGAATTTTACTCTCATACTTTTATAATGAGACGTAACAAAGAATCTTGAATATGTAGCCAACAATGAGAGAGGCTAATAAGATAACTGGCATATACTTAAATATTTAAGTCACTAATTGTCAAACTGACTAGCATACTACCTGCCTTGTGACTCTTAACATCTCATAAAAACCTCCCCTTCTCTCTCTTGTTCTTCCACTCTCTCCGCCTCCATGTAGCTAATGTTTTTCCTGGCTGATAATGTTGCGGCGGTGTGAGGTGGACAAGGCCAACGGTCATCTGAACAGCGCCAACTCTCACCCACCACACAAGCCCTCGCTCCACCACCACCACCATCCCCCAACATGTGGTTCTTAGTTAACATTTATTTGGTTGAAAATAAAATGCTTGATTCATTTAAATTTTTTGGTTCATGCAGTCAATTTATACTGCAAAATATGTAGATTTTACTGACAAATAGAGGCCGCACACTACTTTGGCCTGGTGAGTTTTGGGGTAGACTCACTGTGCCAAGTTTTGTTAAAAATCAGTGAGCTCATATGTATCACGTCTGCCTGGTCCATACATCGACACGCTCTTAACACCACAGTGTTAAAGGGATGCAATGATGACATCTCTTAAATGTATGTATAAATTAACAGCTTGATACGGGTCTCTGGGAAGATTCAAATGAGACTCAGCTATAAGAATATTGTATAATTCATAAACAACTGGGTCACATGGTATGGGTAGGCGAAAAATGCATTCATTCTTGCAACGCTGAAAATTGTCATTTTGAACTGGAGCAAGAAAGTCTGGTCCTGTAGAGTTCAGGCAACGTGTAAATCACATTGGGCTGACCACTGGGAACATTGGCATTCTTTGATGGTCTGATAGTGTGTGCATTCCAAACCTTTACCACGTCACCCAGCTCATCCTGTGAAAGTATTTTACAAAGCAATTAAAAGCTCTTCCGTTCAAAAATATGTATTAACAATCATTTGTATTGATCCCCCTCTTCTTCTGACACACTCATAAGCATCAAGACGCTATATCAAATCAACTCACTTGGATTAAACCCATAAAGCAGAACTGTAGTAGGCAATGAACTCATGTTTCACTTCAAATCGTAGAACTGTAGTAAGCTTTTGTCCAGAAATTCTCCATCGAAGAACCCATCGTCTTTGAGGTCAGAAAACAAGAATATCCAAAATTCCATGCATTCCTTTTGCAAGAAACCTCACCAATATTTAATTCATTGATTGGTAGTACTGGTAGTTTCCAAATAGCTGTCTAGGGTGTCACCAGGGGGATGGAGCAGAAGAGACATAGAATGAAGTAAATGGTGCTGATGTGGTGTTGTCTGCAATAGTGAATAGTGGCTCATAGAGGTAGGCTGTAAATTACCTGAGTAGCTAGGTTAACTAACAATATCACAGCAAACATGATATATACTCGCTAGGTAGGTAAATATTTGAGCAAATACATAATTGCTTGAGATTTGCTTACCTTGTCCCTTTTCAGTCTAAGTATGTTCTCTTCTGGGACTTTGCTCATTTGAAGGAACTCCAAAAGGTCTTCCTCCATCCTTCTCAGACTGACAGTATTCACATTATTCGTGTTAGCTAGCTGGCTAATCATTAGCTACATGTCATTGTGTCTAGATATAGCAGTTGTTTTTTTTCACCCTGCAGTTTTTTTTCCACCCCGCAGTTTTTTTCCACACTGCACGTTTTTTCCTTTCCCTCCTCAGATTTTTTTTTTACCCCTCTGAATTTTTTTTTTAATCTTCGTTTCCTTTCCCGCTATGCAGGTCCCTTAAGGGGCGCCAGATTTTTTTTTAATCTTTTTTTTTTTAATCTTTTTCTGCCATGCAGGTCCCTTAAGGGGCTCCATTAAAAAAAACACCTGGTCTTAAAGATAATTTAAAATTTTTAAATTCATACAACTGATATTGCTTTTCTTTTTGCAACAAAATCTTCCTTTTCGGTGTTTTTCTCCTTTTCCTCACTTTTTTTCAGGTTGTGGTCAACGGCTTGCTTTGGTTGTTTGATAAACTGATCGAGAATAATTGTGATAGGTGGTTCGCTATGCATGCAGAGCCTGCATGTCACTCACTAGCAACAAACTCTGTGTATCCAAGAACCCTTAGATTGGAGTAAATTGTTATAGCAGACAGACTTGTAGATTAGTCATGGAAAATGATAACCATGTGAGTTTTCCTTTTGTATCAAGCAGTAAAAAGTTGTGGCATGAGGTGTTTGATTTAATTTGCCTTACTTCACATCGCATGTCCTGCAATGTGACAGTTGCACATGCACATATCACAATGACGACGCTGAAACAATATACTGTGCAGCCCTAGTTTATGCATCTACAGTGCATCTACATCTCTGTAATAGGATTATTATGGCAACAACTTGTAATTACATCTGATAAGTCTAAACCTTGCAAACATTCAGTATGCTTCAAAACGCTGACACAGCCGATCTTGAAATCCCTCTTGTCCTTAATTTTCAATCTAATGATCAGTTTGTCGTTTTCACTATTTCCCCTTAGATCTCTGTCCATCTGTAATTTTCTGTCTGTTTATCTGCTTTTCTCTCACCTTCCATCTCCCTATAAGACCACTCTGTCGGTGGTAAATGTGTCTGCGCTGCCTGATAAAGGAGAGAGGCTGAAGACTCAAGTCAAAGAGCTGGAGGATGCCCTGGAGTCTCTGAGCCTCACTGTAGCTTCAGAATCTGGTAAGGCCCTTACTCTGAAACAGCTGTAAAATGAGACAGGCAAGGCAAATTTATTTGTACAGCACATTTCAGCAACAAGGCAATTCAAAGTGCTTTACATAAAACATAAAAGGCATTAAGACAAAATGTAAAAGTAACATAAGACAATAAAAAACATTAAAAAAATAAAGAGTGGGCGTCTGGGTAGCGTTGCAGTCTATTTCGTTGCCTGCCAACACAGGGATCGTCCGTTCGAATCCCCGTGTTACCTCCAGCTTGGTCGGGCGTCCCTACAGACACAATTGGCCGTGTCTGTGGGTGGGAAGCTGGATGTGGATATGTGTCCTGGTCACTGCACTAGCACCTCCTCTGGTCAGTCGGGGCACCTGTTCAGGGGAGAGGGGGAACTGGGGGGAATAGCATGATCCTCCCACGCGCTACGTCCCCCTGGCGAAAATCCTCACTGTCAGGTGAAAAGAAGCGCCTGGAGACTCCACATGTATCGGAGGAGGCATGTGGTAGTCTGCAGCCCTCCCCAGATCGGCAGAGAGGGTGGTGCAGAGATTGGGACAGCTTGGAAGAGTGAGGTAATTGGCCGCATACAATTGGGGAGAAAAAGGGGGGGAAAGCCAAAAATAAAAGATAAAGAATAAAGGTTACAGTGCAGTGCAGTTTAAGATGACAATCAAAAGCTTCAAGTTTGATTTTATAAAAGGCAGCGGCCAACAGGAAAGTCTTCAGCCTTGATTTAAATGAACTGAGAGTTGCAGCAGACCTGCATTTTCTGGGAGTTTTTCCAGATATATGTGGTGCATGAAAACTGAAAGCTGCCTCTCCATGTTTAGTTTTGAATTTGGGGACAGAAAGCAGACTTGTCCCAGACAATCTGAGAGGTCTGGATGGTTCATAGCATAGCAGAATTTCAGAAATGTACTTTGGCCCTAAACCATTCAGTGCTTTATAACCAAGAGCAGTATTTTAAAATCGGAGTTCTATGACGGACAGGAAGCCAGTGTAAAAAATCTCAGAACTGGAGTGATGGGGCATCCGGGTAGCGTAGCAGTCTATTCCGTTGCCTACCAACGCAGGGATCGCCAGTTCGAATCCCCGTGTTACCTCCGGCTTGGTTGGACATCCCTACAGACACAATTGGCCGTGTCTGCGGGTGGGAAGGCGGATGTGGGTAGGTGTCCTGATAGCTGCACTAGCGCCTCCTCTGGTCAGTCGGGACACCTGTTCGGGGGGAGGGGGAACTGGGGGAAGTAGCATGATCCTCCCGCATGCTGCGTCCCCCTGGCAAAGCTCCGCACTGTTGTTGAGAATTTGTTCAGCTGCTGGAAATGGGTTCCTCAAAGTTGTGAAGATTACCTTTCATCAAGAGACTAGAGCGTTGGAGACATACACTACCGTTCAAAAGTTTGGGATCACCCAAACAATTTTGTGTTTTCCATGAAAAGTCACACTTATTCACCACCATATGTTGTGAAATGAATAGAAAATAGAGTCAAGACATTGACAAGGTTAGAAATAATGATTTGTATTTGAAATAAGATTTTTTTTACATCAAACTTTGCTTTCGTCAAAGAATCCTCCATTTGCAGCACTTACAGCATTGCAGACCTTTGGCATTCTAGCTGTTAATTTGTTGAGGTAATCTGGAGAAATTGCACCCCACGCTTCCAGAAGCAGCTCCCACAAGTTGGATTGGTTGGATGGGCACTTCTTTGAGCAGATTGAGTTTCTGGAGCATCACATTTGTGGGGTCAATTAAACGCTCAAAATGGCCAGAAAAAGAGAACTTTCATCTGAAACTCGACAGTCTATTCTTGTTCTTAGAAATGAAGGCTATTCCATGCGAGAAATTGCTAAGAAATTGAACATTTCCTACACCGGTGTGTACTACTCCCTTCAGAGGACAGCACAAACAGGCTCTAACCAGAGTAGAAAAAGAAGTGGGAGGCCGCGTTGCACAACTGAGCAAGAAGATAAGTACATTAGAGTCTCTAGTTTGAGAAACAGACGCCTCACAGGTCCCCAACTGGCATCTTCATTAAATAGTACCTGTTAGAGCCTGTTTGTGCTGTCCTCTGAAGGGAGTAGTACACACCGGTGTAGGAAATCTTCAATTTCTTAGCAATTTCTCGCATGGAATAGCCTTCATTTCTAAGAACAAGAATAGACTGTCGAGTTTCAGATGAAAGTTCTCTTTTTCTGGCCATTTTGAGCGTTTAATTGACCCCACAAATGTGATGCTCCAGAAACTCAATCTGCTCAAAGAAGTGCCCATCCAACCAATCCAACTTGTGGGAGCTGCTTCTGGAAGCGTGGGGTGCAATTTCTCCAGATTACCTCAACAAATTAACAGCTAGAATGCCAAAGGTCTGCAATGCTGTAATTGCTGCAAATGGAGGATTCTTTGACGAAAGCAAAGTTTGATGTAAAAAAAATCTTATTTCAAATACAAATCATTATTTCTAACCTTGTCAATGTCTTGACTCTATTTTCTATTCATTTCACAACATATGGTGGTGAATAAGTGTGACTTTTCATGGAAAACACAAAATTGTTTGGGTGATCCCAAACTTTTGAACGGTAGTGTATGCTATTCTTGATGATGGCTCAGAGCACACTATCCTGCTCTCCGATGCCACACAGCACCTGGGACGGCAAGGAACAGCTGGAGCCCTGAAACTGCGGATGGTACACCAAGACATTAAGACAGTGCATGGAGCCTCTGTCTCCTCTATATCTCCTGCTAATAAGCCGCATAAAAAATTTCACATCCAAGATGCCTCGACCGCCAACCACCTCGGTCTGGCAGAGTACACATACCCATTGTCAACCCTACAACAAAAATACAGACAACTAAATGGTCTGCCACTACCTTCCCTCCACCCTTCCCTCCCAAGCAGCTTATTACAACCTATAGTTACATTTTAAGCTACTTCCTTGTGGTTCTCCATAATTATAATACGTTACTTTCCCTGTAACAAAAAGCAATCTCCTTCCATAAGCTATCGTGAGAACAAATATTAATAAAAGCAAAGTTTAATGTCACATAGCGTTTATAAATTCAGGACACTTGGACAAGGAATTGTAAAGTAATGATAAAACTGAATGGGTCACCAGAACAGGCAAAAGCTATAGTTGTCAGAGACATAAAAGATCTTGAGCAATATAAATGAATAATGATGAATATTATGGTAGATAGGTGGAAGAGTGGGGAAATATCATGCATTTATTTTAGCTGTGTTGTAAGGGGCAATGTTGTTTGTGAGTGACAAATCTGGTATAAGAAAATGGGTGAATACACAGATTTTAAGTCTTTTGACTTTGGTGTTCACAAACTTAACAAGTTAGAACATGACATTGATCCTGAGACCCACTTCTACCAGAACATTAACATCAATTGTGAATATTATTCTGTCGCTCAGGAATGCTACATCGATCACTACTGCTGTCTTCTGTTCCTTGTCGACCACCACAATGTTTGTTTGGTTAGCCCGCATCTGCTTGTCAGTCTGGAAATGATGTCTCACAGGATCTTAGCTCTGCCATTCTCGTCCACCTTCTGTAGTGTCTCCCATTTGGCCTTGGGGAATTCCAGTCTGTATTGACATTCATGTACACTAGAAACATACATACACCCAAGTCAGGTCAGCCTTTGCTGCTACCATTATAACAGTAGATGGTACTATCTGCATCTGTTTCTACTGCCTTGTAGATTTGCCTCTTTAGGCAAAGGCTAAGAGAAGGTAACTCCGAATTCAAATCCAAGAAGGCACTGGCAGCAGGACGCTCGATGGTGTTTGCCGCAGAAGAGCCCAATAGGATCATGAGCCCTATCGGACCAGTGGTACAAACATCGGATGACATGCAGAGGAACCACTCTGTTGGTCAATGGATGGCATCACACTTGACAAGTAAGCTGTCACTGCGGGGCAATCTCTTTATCTACTGAGCCTGTTGCACTACAGTGTACTACTTAGGAATGGGTTTTGAGGTCCAGAGAGACTGTTCAGCGGGGTCACAACACCGACTGTCTTAACTACTGTGCAAGGCGTGATGTGAGGAGAGCTCGAGGGGGAAAGCGCTTGCGAAGAGAGCTTGTTTACAAAGTCCTATGGTGACAGAATGAATGTGAAGGTAGCAGGCTTAAGGAGCTGGAAGCTACTAGTGGGACCTCTGCACATAGTTGACTCGCATGTGATGGTCGCAACTCTGTTGAATCCTGGGCAACAACAGGGTCAAGGTAGCTGTGTGAGGGTCTGAGCAGCCCTTTTCAGGGAAAGCACTGCCCGCCCCGTAAGGGGAAGCCCCTAGAAAAGGTGGGGTAAAAAAAAGCTTGCTCAGAAACTACCTGGCTGGTTCACCGCGGCCAGCAGGTCTTCACTTCAGCAATCGAAAATGCAAGAAAGTGAAACTGACTGTTGCTACATGGAACGTTCGGACCATGTTGGACAACCACACCAGACCTAAGAGAAGATCTGCATTGATTGCTAAGGAGCTAGAGAGATACCGCATTGACATTGCTGCTCTTCAAGAAACAAGAATTGAAGGCCAAGGACAAATACAAGAGAGCAACTACACCTTCTTCTGGATTGGAAGGAGAGATGCTGTAGTGGCCTTTGCCATTACCAACAGAATTGTGTCCAGATTGCCCACTCTACCATTAGGAATCTGAGTCTCCGAGTCCCTGTGGGGGGAGAATACTTCTTATCACTCATCAGTGTGTATACCCCAACCATGGCGTATCCAGATGAAGACAAGGAATCTTTTTACCAGAAATTGGCTGAAGTAGCGGACAGTGTACCAAGCACAGACAAGCTTCTCATTTTAGGAGACTTCAATGCAAGGATAGGCAAGGACCACTTAACCTATAAGGGTTTCATCGGAACGTTTGGCAAGGGCAGTAAGAATACCAGTGGCGACCTTATGTTGAATTTCTGTGCTGAATTTCTGTGTATCACAAACACCTTCTCTCAGCCCGAAAAGAACTACTTCACCTGGTTGCATCCAAGATCAAAGCATTTTCATTTGTTAGACCACATTGTGACTTGCAGGGCAATCTTGACAGAGGTACTCTCAACAAAGGTGATGCATGGAGCTCAACTGATCACTATCTTGTCCGAACACAGTTGTGAATGAAACTAAAGATGAAGTCACGAAAAATGCCCTGTGAAGCACTGAGGAAACTGGATACCAGTAAGCTAGCAAGCACAGAACATCAAATGAGACTAGCTGCAGCAATCACATCTGCTCTTCAAGATGAAGAAAAGGTTGCAACAGGCACAAGTAACATGGAAGAATGCTGGACACAAATGAAAGAGACCATCTATAGTTAAGCAAAAGAGATTCTTGGTCATCCAAAAAGAAAATCGCCAGATTGGTTCCAGGATCAAGATAAAGCAATCCAAGAACTGCTACAGGAAAGGCAAATGCTTCACAATGCCCACCTGAAAGAGAACTCTTGAGAGGAGTCAATCGGCTTTCAAGGCAATTAAAGCCAAAGTTCAGAAGGAGATTAGAGTGATGAAGGATAACTGGTGGAACAAGAAAGCAGAAGAGCTTCAGGCCTTAGCAGATCGAAATGATATGCATAGACTCTTCTCTTTCTCTGCACTGAGAGCCATCTACTGCCCAAGAAGCAATACGATAGTACCAGTAAAAACGGCAGATGGGAGTAAGCTGTGTACTGACCTAAAAGAGATCACAGAAAGATCGAAAGACCACTTCTGCACCCTCTTGAATCAAGAAGGATCAGCAGATCCAATTGCATGCCAGTGGCTTACAAGAAGGCCGATAAGAGAAGACCTCTGTGAGCCGATCACAATGGCTGAAGTAGAGAAAGCACTTAAAGACACCAGAAGTTGGAAGGCACCAGGACAAGATGCCATCCCATCAGACATCCTGAAGCATGGCGACTCAATACTTAAGTCAGAGCTACTAAAGCTCTATAATGCCTCCTGGCAGAACCTATGCCTTCCTCAAGACTTCAAAAATGCTGTGATTGTGACCATCAACAAGAAAGGTGAACGAAGCGATTGTGGAAACCACCATGGGATCTCACTTCTGTTGAGCGCTGAAAAGGTCCTAGCTAAGATCATACTGAACCGGATAAAGATCCTTTCAGAAGAAGTGTTGCCTGAAAGCCAATGTGGTTTCAGATCTGGTAGATCCACCACAGACATGATCGTCACCCTGAGACAACTCCAAAAGAAAGTGACCGAACAGCACCAGCCACTTTACATTGTCTTTGTGGACTTTTCAAAAACGTTTGACACTGTTGATAGAGAGACACTAGAAAGTGGTAGAGACTTATTCACTGCCTGCAGAAAATCACTATCATCAGACTTTTCCACAATGATATGACAGGGAAAGTATCAATTGGAGGAGACGTCAGCGTGCTTTCAATATCAAGCATGGAGTGAAGCAGGGATGTGTGCTTGCACCGACCCTATTCACGTTATATCTCGCTGCAGTCCTAGAAACAATGTCAGCCAACTTGAGAGGTGGCTTGTACATCAGGACCCGAACAAATGGAAACCTCTACGGTCTTGCGAGACACAAGGCGTCTACCAAAACAAGAGAACTATGTGTTCGAGAGCTTCGCTATGCAGATGACTCGGCTCTGGTTGCCAATGATCCTGGAGAAATGCAAGAAATGGTAGACCGCTTCTCTTCAGCGGCTGAAGATCAACGTCTCCAAAACAGAGCTTCTGTATGAGCCTCTCCCTCAGAAAAGTCCCGAAGAAGGTCAGCCCAGTATTTCGGTTAATGGAGCAACTCTGAAGACCTATCCGGGCAGTGCTGTGACAGATACAAACTCCTCTGACTTAGGGGGGCCACAAAAGCCTTTGGTGCCCTCCACAAACGACTTTGGTCCCACCATGACATCAGGCTGACAATAAAGATCAAGGTCTACAACACTGTTTTCCCATCTCTACTATACTCCACTGAATGCATGACCCTGTATCACAAGCACATGAAGAAGCTCACCAGCATACAGCTTCATCATCTGCGAAAGCTGCTGCGAATCAGATGGGAAGACAAGGTGCCCGACATGGAAGTATTGAGACATGCCGGTACTGTCAGTGTTGAAGCCCTAATAACAGCCTCCCAGCTCAGATGGGGCGGCCACATGAGAAAAATGCCAGACAACCGCCTACCAAAAGAGGTTTTCTACGAGGAGCTGTGCCAAGGAAAAGGGAAGCAGGGAGGCCAGAAGCTACGCTTCAAAGATGTGCTCGAACGCGACAAAGATCTGCAGCATAGATGACTCCAGCTGGGAGACAGTGACCCTGGACAAACAGAGATGGCACTCCACAGTAAGGCAATCGAGAACAGCTGTTGAACAAAAGAGAGAAGAAGCCTATGACAAGGCCCACCATGCAAGACATAACAGACCAACTCAAGCAACATTCGTCTGTGACAAATGTGTACGATATTGTCGCTCTAATGCGGGCCTGACGGCCCACAGGCATACTTGCCAAGCTTGAACTGCATCACAGTCATCATCGTTTCGATGGACTGCCGAAGAAGAAGAAGAAGAAGACTTAGACAACTTTATCTCTCTCTCAGATGGTATGCTTGCAATGTGGTTTTTGATGCACCTTCCACTGGGCTGAAAGAAAACATCATATGGAAGTCAGTGAGGCTGAACAGCTGAAGCAGTCTGTTGTATCTTAACAGAGTGTTCAGCCTGGAAATTGGTTGTTTTAAATGATAACATCCTCTCAGCTTACACGTATGGGAAATCATAAACAGTTAGATAACAAAGCCAAAACTTGCTTTGGCTTTGTTTTTCCTAATGATTAATGCTTGCATGTGTCTACACTAACATTGTGGCTAAACAGAACTCATTGGCTGAAATGTTTATAAATTAAGGGTTCATTACAAATGTTAGTGTCCCAGCCGATCTCTATGGTCCCAATCAACTGTCAGCCAATCTATGCCACCGCTGACCTAGAAAAGATAACATTTGTACCCTACAAATCATTCTTTTCATAGACTGCACAAAAGTGTAATAGTAAATCACTATTACATGAGCTAAAAGGTTGGATTTCTGTCGTGGCAACTTCTAGTAAGATGTAGCTTAATAAATATTGTGTCCATCAATGGTTAAATAAGTGTTCCAACTTGTCAAGAATCTAATCTTACTATTGGATTTGCCCCAGTCTGTCATTTTTTCCAACCTTAAATACAAATAGAAAATACTAAAGATATACCATTCAGTTAATAACCCTTACCTCTAATCAATGACATCTGCTTTTGAGGTGATTTGTGTCAGGAGTAAGGGTGTAAAATTTTGACTTTCTTGTAATGCCAATATACGAACCATTTTTTTTTTCAGAGTCCCAAGATGGAGACAGTGGTGGTGGTGATTCCAAATCAATGCCCAGTCAAATGAACCCGTTCCAACATCAGAGGTGTACCATCTTGCTGCCTGCCCCACCAGCCCCAAGCCCTCACCAGTACCAGGCTTCAGGCAGCTCCCTGGGCCTTCAACTCAGCCAGGGGTTCACCCAGATGTATGGAGGTAGGTTAGGGGTAGTTTTAAGGTGTAAAGAAAGATGGGATAAACTCCTGCTATCCCTTCCTCCCTCTCATTAGCCAATCTAACTAGGTGAAAAAACAGCTACAGCTAGAATAAGTAAATAAGACAAGTAAGTAAATAGAATAAGACAGCTACAGCTAGAATAAGATCCCACTAGGAACCAGCAACAGATGTATAGACAAAAGGACTAATACTCAAGCAGCTGGAATAAGACTAATAGCAATTTGTTAAGCAAGAAAGATGATACTTACTCTATTCTAGATGAACCAGCAATTCAGAATCACTCCAGAAGTTAAGATGCACACTTCGGGGAAGTAGATTTCTCACCCACTTGCCCAAAAAAACATTGATGTTGAACCCTGCACTGCAACTGTGTGTGGGTGTGTTGGGCAGCGGGTACATTTAAATCCTGGTTAGAGTAAGAGCCGGTTCCATGTTTGGATGTGAGTGTGCTGATTAACAGTGTTGGGGCAGAACAAGGGCCTGCGTCAGTGTAAGAGACGTAAGGGTGACTCCGGTTAATTAAAATGAAGCCTTGACATTTTGAAATTTTCCGTTATTTTTTCACATTACCATTCCATTTTCCTTGCAAAGCACTTGCAAGATAATTGAAATTGAAAATGTCTCCGTTTGTTTTTCAATGATCATTAGAATTGTTCATTATAGATAAACTAGCCTGAGCTCATTCTTGATTTTGATTTGATTGATTTTTTTTTTTTTGATATCCTGAATCCATTGCTCCCAGCAACAGGAACTGAATTTCAAAAAGAAATTTCTGACTCAGATTAAATATCAGTTTATTAAATAGTTTTCGAAGCCTCCGTTTTATTTTAATTTCTTTCTATTTAGTATTGTGGAGCAATGGATGTCATATTGTTCTCATGTGTTTCTCTTCCTGAGTATTAACTTTTCTCCAACCCTCTACCATTGTTTTAGTAGTCATTGTTAAGTTTAGATGTTGTTTGTGTCACTGTTCATTACCTTTTTGTTTTCTTCTGGGAAGCAGTGTTTTCAAGACCTTCAGGGTGCTTATATCTCACCCCCAAAACCTGTATTTCTTTCCTTTCTTTTACTGCTTTGTTTTTTGTTTTCTCTCTTGTTGTTATATGTTTTATTTTTTTGCAAATAAAATGACCTAAACCCTTCACATTACCAGCAAAGTCCCAGGCCCAGACGTTCTATGGCAGTCGGATGACAGAAAATCGTCTGTTAGCCATAGAAAATCCCACATGTGAGGCTACCAACCATCTCTATCGCTCACTGGAGTCCTGCCCGGGTCCCGACACTGAGGCCCCCAACCCAAAAGGCATCATGGTTAGAGCCCACTCACCCAGTCGGTCAGCTAGATGGTTACAGTAGCGATTTTGACAGATGTTTTTGCTCCACCTCTCCCTCTTTCCATCTCTCACGTTATCCTTTCTTATTTGTTTGGATGTTACCTTTATCGTGCCTTCTTTCTATTGCTCTTAATGGTCTTTTCCATTTGTTTTTCCTCTTCATCCTTTAATTGCTTTCTTTCTGTAATTTTTTTAAGAGTGAAAAGTGGGCAGTCCACTGACCTTTTTATTTATTTATCCTTGTATTTAAAATTTTTTTTTTTTTTTTTACCAAGGTTGATCATATTGCCAACATTATTTTGTCATTGTTTGATTGGATTTCTCTTATAATGCTGCCTTTTTGTGACTGGTTTTACTCAGGTGGACCTCCTACCCCACCAGAAGAAAGCTTTGGCCTGGCTGCTTTGGAGAGAAACCCAGGAACCATGTGGAGGAATTCTGGGTGAGTTCGCCTTCTTTCAGTGGAATGCATATTACGTTTCAAAATGTTTTATGTTTAAAGTGGCTCATTCTAGCTCTATATTTTTATTCTGTGGCTCCACTAGAGTAGCTTTGCGTGATTCATAGTTAAAAAAAAAATCCTTATTTATCTTGTACTGGCCCTTTTGCAGCCCCTTGGTTCATTCTGTCTGAAATGGGTTGTTTGGGTTATTTTCTCTTTAAGGCCCCCCACCCTAAAAGCCCACTTTATCCTGATTGGCCAACTTCCGGAAGCCTACTGAGGGGGCGGCACACAGTGCTTGTTGTATGGAATTCTGTTTTCCCGTTGAGATCTGTTTCCCCCTAGTCAGAGTTCAATACAAGACCAGGACGTCTGAGTAACTTAAACTCAACCTAACCCTAAACTTAACCTAATTTCAGCCTAACCCTAATGCATACCTTAACCTAATCATAACCGATAGCTAACCTGTTTCCATGCGAATGCTTTCGCCTGGGTAGAGGGAAACAGCTCTTGGTAGGGAAACAATACAACACTGGTGTAGGAGGTTCCGTAACCAAGATTATTTTAAGATTTTTTTTTTGGCATTTTCTGCCTTTATTTAATAGCGATAGTAGAGAGAGACAGGAAAGGCAGGGGAAAGAGAGAGGATGACATGCAGCAAAGGGGCTGGATTAAAACCCAGGCCACTGCGGTAAGGACTCAACCTTATGTAGTATGTGCACTACCAGGTGAGTCACTGGGATACCCCCCACAATTTATCTTTCTTGATTGGAAATGGCAACTTCTCAAATCCATCCATACATGTTTGAATCTGAATACGATCGAATATGAATGTGGACATCTGTAGCAACAAAGATTACAGCAGGACGTCTCTGGTAAATGTTACGCTCATTACCTCTTTATTGTGTGACAGTAGACTGTTTTGTGAGAACGTGTACATGCATTTATCAAGAAAACCATAGTTTGACAGACCTTTGGTTTGGAATATCATTTATCCTTGGTCGTTGTGAAAATAACACCACAATTTTGAGAGGATATGGTTGAAATAAAGGCATATTGGACTGTTCGGTGCATGGCTGTATTGTTTTGTGCAAATCACTGTTAGCTCCCTAAATAACTTTAACATGCCCATTGTCTGCACTTAAACTGTATTCACAAGCCATTTGGTCAGATTATCAATGCAAGACAAACATTTCTGTGATATAATGTTACTTACATCTTGCACTTCTGACTCTTCAATATGGCCCTTTACAGATGGAACAGCCCCATCTTTTAGCACCAGCCTAGCAGAAAATCCAGCTTCATATTGGGCTCTGTTGAGAAATGAGTCCTCTGTTAAGTGATATGAACAAACAAACACGTTGGCATATGGCTATGGTTGCCCCGGAAAAAAGAAACTCTAGCCATTGTTGTCTGGTACTTTCTTCTTTAGGAAAGACAAACAAATTGAAAATCTAGCATTGAACTGTGCCCAGTTTAGGAAGCAGTCCCCGGTAAAATGAAGGGGACACAATAAAAGTTTGGGGTTGTACTGCTGAGTAATAATGGTAAAAAAGAATTTTATCCTTTAATTCTTAATTTCGTCTTCCTTTGGAATTTCATACAAAGGGAATTTGCCTTTGCGCAGAAGGAAATAGCGTCTTCTCGACATTGGGACACACTAACCAAACTCTTCCCAGTCTCTACACTACCTAACTTTGTTTGAGTCCTCCCTCCTCCACTATACTTAACTTTGTTTGAGGGTGGGCCAAACTAGCCGCTAGGCAGGCATTATGAAAATGTGCTACATAGTGACATAGATAAGTAACGGAAGAAAACGGTGGACTACAAACAAGGCGTTTCAGGCAGTGTTTTCTGTTGGAGAGAATAACTCCCTTTGGCGTCGACTTTGGGCTGTGTAACTCTGCAGACATCTTACATGCACCTCCCAAATACATAACACACTAAAAGAAAGAGAAAAAACCCAAAAGCATTATATAGCCTCTTTAACATAAAAAATGTGTGTTTAACATAAATCACTGTTATCAGTGTTTACAAAAGGGAAAGTGAGAGAGCATGGAGGTTACCAAGCATATAAAATGACCCTAATCTTATTCATATGTTACAAAATTGTGAGGATGTTGCATTTTCAGGGTTTTTAAAGAAAAAAAAAGTCCATACTTTTCACTTTTTGTCCCTCAGCGGATGACATGGGCCTGGGGAAGACCTTGACCATGATTGCTCTGATCCTTGCCCAGAGGAAGAAAGATGAGAAAAAGGAAGACAAGATGCTGGATAGTTGGCTGTCCAAGAACGGTAGCCAAAGTCCTTCATTTCTTTCCATGTGATAAATGATAAATGTACAGTCTTGGTTTTTTTTTTTTTTTCCCCATCTGATCTACAGTTAATGCACCTTTTTGAATCCACTGATTTCTTTGAATCTGCTATGCAGGGATGAAAGTTCTCCATCGCTACAGCACATTTCTTTCATTTGAAGTCCATAGGTGCCATTTATGAGAGCAGTGTAGATCCTAGGAGGAAGAAAAAAGAGGGGGTGGTGGGGGGGGTTCCCATTCTCTATCTCGTTTGTGGACTTGGATGGTGTAAAAAAAAACCCAAAAAAAAAAACAGTGAGAGCTGTATCCAACCAGAAGTTGTTCTTCGCAGATTATTACACTCACTAGCCAATGGGATTGTTTACAGCGCGCGTGTGACACAGACCAGTGCAAAATATCTAAACACAGAGCATCAATCAACTTAAGCTAATAGTTAATAGTGATAGATCAAACATCAGACTTTGCCATGACGGAATAATAGCGATAAGATTAGCATTATTGTTAAATGTTCAATCAGTGAAAATTAGTTAACATAAACGATGGATAGATATTTTATTTTCAGTTTTATATTCAAGACATACACCAGATAAAACAAATAAAACAAATCAAAAGATAACAGACAAAAAACAACAAAAAGGGGAAAAAAAGAGCTGCCAGACATATATAGTAGGTATATAATGGTTCACAGCAGTTTTCAAGAAATCATACAGATATTACAAGAGTACAGATAAAAGGTAAAGAGTACCGGGTTGCATCATTACAGACTGTATTTAAAAAATATTTTTCTTTTAGCTAGTCAGTGAATGGACCCCATATGTTCAGGAATCTATTGGGTGCTTCAGATTTATGGAAGTGTATTCTGTCCATCTGTATGATTATGATAATTTTATTGACCCATTTCTGAAAGCAGGGGGGTGTAGGTGATTTCCAATCTGTTAGGATAATTTTCTTGGCAGCTACCATGCCAACCATCAATGCCGATTGTTCCTCAGGTGTATAACTTAACGCAGACTCTTAGCATCCAAAGAGTACCAGTTCTGGATCAGGAGGAATGTCCCTTTCATAGACTCTGGAGAACCACTGGAATATTTCACACCAAAATTTGTATAAATGAGGACAGAGCCAGAAAAGATGCGCGAGAGAACCTTCTTCAACTTTGCATCTATCACACAATGGAGAAACGGATGGGTAAATTTTGTGTAGTTTGGTCTTTGAATAGTGGAGTCTATGGATGACTTTGAATTGGATCAGTTTCTGTCTGACATTGATCGAGCAAGTTTGGATTCTAGTCAAACTTTCATTCCAAATGTCGTCAGACACTTCAAGATTCAGCTCAGTGGACCAGGCTTCCTTCAGATAGTTAGTAGATGCAGAGGTGGTAAACAGACACACAAAGCGAGGTATCAGATGTTTGGAGTCCGGAGGAAGTTGCAGGAGGTCATAGAATGGGCAACTCTCTGGCCTGTTTTCAAAATTTTGAATTTTGTCTTTGACATAATGCCTAATTTGGAGATAATGAAAGAAGTGGGAGTTAGGGATGTTAAATTTTGTTTTCAACTGATTAAATGATGCAAACTTTTTATCTATATATAAATCTACAAGGGTCCCAATACCTCTTTCCCTCCAGACAGCAAACGCCCCATCCGTCTGAGATGGCAAAAAGAAATGGTTATTACATATAGGAGTGTATATTGAGACATTAGGCAGTTTGTTAACACCTCTGATCTGATTCAGAATCCTAAGAGAGTTTCTTAGAATAAAATTATTACCAATCAGTTTATCATGGGATTCTGTCTTGTAAAAAAGTAGAGTGCAAAGAGAAGTTTTTTTTACTGCTGTAGTTTTAATGCTTAGCCACAAGGGGGAATTGTCTCCTTTCTAAGATGCCTTATCTGGGAATCCCCATTGCCAGTAAATCAAAGCCCTTGCATTGGCTGCCCAAATAGTTCCTAAATACAGGAAGGCCTAAGCCTCCCTCCTTTATTGGCTTCTGCAGATGTGCTTTGGCTATGCGATGAGCTTTATATCCCCAAACAAATGGAAAGATAACAGAGTCCAGTTTCTTAAAAAATGATGATGTCAGAAAGATTGGCAGATTCTGAAGTAAGTACAAAAATCTGGGGAGAGACACCATCTTAATTGCGTTGATATGCCCAACCATAGACAATGGCAGAATCCTCCACTTCTCTATGTTCAATTTAAGCTTTGTGAGCATATCGGCATAATTGAGTTTAAATAAGAGTTTGGGATTTCGTGGTATTATGAGCTCTAGATATGTCACATGATCATACTTTAGTTTAAATGGTAAAGCATTAAGGAAATCTGAATCTATACTGTTCGATAGTGGCATGAACTCACTCTTGCCCCAATTAATTGTGTAACCAGCGAGTTTGCCAAATGATTTAACAAAATCTAACAAGGGAGGAACAGAGGCTTCTGGGTCGGTGAGATATATCAATGTATCATCAGCATAAAGGCTCACACGGCTTTGCAGGTTTTCTATCTGAATACCCCTGATACTGGAATGATTCCTAATTCCTATTGCAAGGGGCTCAAGGGCTATGTCAAAAAGTAAAGGAGATAGAGGATCCCCCTGTCTGACCCCACATTGTAAGTCAAAAGGCCCAGATCTGTCACTATTGGTGATGATAGAGGATGATGGGCAGAGATACAGCATTTTGACCCATGCAATAAAGGAATCCTCAAACCCAAATCCGTGAAGTGTTTCAAACATATAGGGCCACTCTATCTGATCAGATGCCTTTTCGGCGTCGAGGGACTAGATGGCCGCTCCAGAGTCCTCAACCTGGTTGGTGTATAAATTGTTCAGAAGCCTACGTACATTGCAAAATGAGAATCTACCTGGGATAAACCCCGTTTGGTCAGGGTGTATAAGTGACGAAATATGCCTCCCCAATCTGTTGGCTCATATTTTTGTAACCAACTTTTGATCAAAGATGAGGAGAGCGATGGGTCTGTAACTTCCGGGCTCCATTTCCTCCTTACTTTTTTTTAACAAAATACATATATTTGCCTCGTATAGGGACTTAGGCAATCTGTTATTTTTAATGGAATCGCTAATCATCCGGAGTAAAAGTGGGGCAAGTGTCTTATGAAATTACTTGTAAAATTCACAACCAAACCCATCTGGGCCTGGCGCTTTACCAGAGGGAAACGTTTTATTGCCTCTATTAATTCGCTCTCTGAAAATTTTGAATCTAATTCTAACCTAGCTGACTCATCCAGTTTTGGCAAATTAATAGAGTCAAAGAAGCCGGCAAAGTCTGCACTAGTGGCCTGAGACTTAGCGGTGTATAATTCTGAATAAAATTCTTTAAATCGGTTGTTTATTTCTCTATGGTTAATTAACAAATCACTTGTTTTGGATTTAATTTTGTGAATTGCATGGCTCACCTGTTCCCCCTTTAATTGTCTGGCCAACAGCCTCTCCGGTTTGTCGCCCAACTCAAAATGTCTCTGTCTGAGCTTGAGTAAGAGTTTGCTAATGTTTCCACTGAGAATACAGTTCCACTCATATTTTAACTTCAAGAGCTTCTTGTAGAAGAGAGTTCCTGTAGGACTGTTCAAGAGAAGGGAATATATTCTCAATCTCCACCAACCGATGACGCTGTTCCCTTTCTTTGGAGGCTTCAAATGAAATTATATAACCCCTCATTACTACTTTGAGGGTCTCCCAGAGTATGGAATCTGACACCTCTCCAGTATCATTAGTGTCAGGGAACTCCTTGAATTGTGCTGCCATATACTTAATAAATCCTTGGTCTGTGAGCAACCATGGGTTAAAGCACCAATAATAACTTTGTTTGGGCAAATCAAGCTTCAGTTCTAGTGATACTGGACTATGATCTGATATTAATATGTTGTGATACTTAGTGTGATCAATGTTAGATACTAATTTTGCGTCCACTAGAAAATAATCAATTTGGTATATGACTTATGGACGTGAGAGAAAAACGAATAGTCTCTGTCCGTTGGGTGTTGTAGTCTCCAGATGTCAGCCATATTTCTTGATTTAATTAGGTTATTTAATGTTTGGGCAGATGTAATGGCAGGTGGGATGCAGGAGGAGAGCCTATCAAGATATAGGTCAAGGTAACAGTTAAAATCGCCTCCCATTAACAGATTGGTGGTGCTGAGATCTGGAATTAAATCAAACACTTTACAGAAAAAGTTTGGATCATCAACATTTGGACCGTATATATTCAATAATGTGACATGGAGTGAATGTATATTTCCAGTAATCACAATATACCTGCCATCTGGATCAGTGACCATAGAAACAAGGTGAAATTGAATATTCTTGCGAAAAAGAATGGCAACACCCCTAGCTTTGGACGTAAATGGTGATTGATAAACTTGAGAAATCCAATTAGCTCTCAGTCACCTCTGCTCTGTAGCTTTAATATGAGTTTCTTGTAGAAACATGTCAGCTTTCAAGGATTTTAAATGTGCAAACACTTTACCCCACTTAACAGCCTGACCAAGCCCCTGTACAGTCCATGAAAACAACGTTATATTACTCATATCTACCTGATTCATACTGTTCATCACTGACATATATATACAGCTGTGAAAGCAAAAACAGCCTAAAAGGCATATCAACGTGGAAACTAACAGTAGTGATAGAATTATAAATCTGGCAGCTCTTAACAACATTAAACATTGACAAATCCCAATCCCCTCCCCACCGACACTTCCCCAAATGAAGCGTCACTTTCCCCATCTCACTTAACGAAGACCACCTTGTGCATTCTGGAGGTCACATTCTGATGAAGCTGACAAAACCACATCATCTGCGAAGAGCAGAGATGCAATTCTGAATACTTTCAAAATGTTAACTTTTAAATCACAGAGGAGGGAAAGAGCTCACTTGCAATACAAGTTTTAAATTATTCAAAGGTTTGGAGGGATTTTGTTCTTTTGTTGGGTTGTGAAATTTGCATTTTTTTAACGAGATAACAGCAAAATAAAAAAATGGTAAACTTATAACCATAATGGTAACGTGTAGATTATAGGGTCGATGTGTTACTTTTGGTAATTACTTTACCTGGTATCAATTTGAATAATTCAATACTTTTATTTACATTGTTTTGCAGGGTTTGAGAGGTGAAAGCCATTATAGTGCTGTTAGACTCATGAATGTTTAAATCTTATTCCACTAGACTGCAGCCTGGTGGGTTCTAAGGGCACTCTAATCATTTGCCCCGCCTCCCTGATCCACCATTGGAAAAAGGAGATTGACAGACACGTCAAGAGAGGCCAGCTTAGTGTGTACCTCTACCATGGACCCAACCGCCAAAAGAGCACGAAAGTGTGAGGAAGCTATGCATATATTCACACACATATGCACCACGCCCACTATATACTACAGTACTGCTATCACTCTGACTGCTACCATGTATGTGTTAGACGGATACCTATTTTTCTTTCTATTTCTGCAATTCCCAGCACTGCTGTACATGGCTAAAAAAAACACTACAACAGCCAGAATTCATGAAGGCTACGGATGTAACTGTCAGTCTGTGGGCAACACCAAAATAATGTTTCTCAACGATCAGTATTTAATGTTTTATTAAGCTATAACTAATAAAAACTCAGGTTTAGTCTAATTTTCAGGACAAACAGGCCAGGATTCGGGACAACTGCTCGTAATTCGGGACTGTTCTAAGTTTTTTGGGACGTCTGGTCACCCTATCACTGCCCGATCTGAGTCAACCGTAGATGTGACTCGTGCATGCGCACAGTTGACTTAGATCGGTCAGCAACAGAGAGCAGCGTTGGTGTAGCGAGCTAGAGAGTGGATGAAGAGAGGGAGCAACAAATGTTTTCAGAAGGATTTAAATCACCGCAACCACCAGAGGTCCATCATACAGTCATAACTGTGCACAAAAAATATTAGGGTGATAGGTCTAGAAGTTTGCAAGATTAGCCACAGACAGACACACACACACACGCGCACACACACACACACACACGCGTGCAACCAAATGCATAATCCCTTCCAGGCTATCCGCCTGGCCAAGTTAGTAATTTGAGCTCTGTCTTTTGTGCAGGCTGGCTAGTCATGATGTGGTGGTGACCACATACAGTTTGGTCTGCAAGGAGGTCCCCATCCAGAAAGAGGATGCAGAGAAGCCCAGCAAGGATGCAGATGATGTGGTATGCAAAGTTTGATTTGTTATATTTTTGGGGGTTTTTTCTCCTCTGGCAGGAAGTGCATTATGACACACTTAATAGTCTACACAACACTAAAACAACTTATTTTCACTGAATACTGATGTATGTAGACACATCCAAGTCAGAGACATCGACCCTGGTGTTTATCTTGATAGTTAAGAGTAACCGATGTGATCTATATGCAGAGCAGTGAATTTCACCTGATTGCTGCTTCTGTGATTATAACTGCATTATTACAACCATGGATTGTTATAGACTTGGTCATGTGATAAAATATGAGTCACAACCCCCCAGCTATGCTCTTCTGACTTCTACTGTAAATTAAAAAAAATCAAATTCTGTTGAGGGTAGGAGTATTTGAGTGAGAGACGTATTGAAAGAGAGTGAGAGGATACTGTTATCGAGAGAGACAGACCAAAGTTTCATATTTTTGTATTTTTCAGTAGTTCTAATTTGGTATTGTTTTTTTACATAGATTTTGTTTGATTTCTCATTGTTATCTATGTAGTTATATATTGTTTTATAGTTGGTTTATGAATTATTGCTCTAGCTTCCCTCCATGGTTGCTGTTGTCTCAGGTGTTGTCCACAGTTGACTGAGGTTTTTCACAAAGGTAAAAAAAACTGCTGGCTGTGGTTTGATACTTGTAGCACATGCTGACATTCTCCACTGATTCTGGTATTTCTTAAAAATCTCAGATGGGGCCGCAGTCTATCTAAACTGGGGTGTTTTGTGTTGACCTTTAAGTGAGTTCTATGTGTTGCTGGTAGTGATGCACGAGTCAGGGTTAAAACCTGCACCCACCAGACCCGCTGTAAGAGCTAATCCGCCCTCTCCGACCCGCTAAAATATGCGTTAATCAACCACCCGAACCCGACCCGCAAACCTTCAAATTTAGTCCAAGCTACAGCAAAGTGAGCAGTGTTGCACTATTTCGTTTTTGGGCTGTTTTTCCAGTATAATACACTGATTGCAAGGCATAGCCTATTGAATGTTAGCCTGTTTTTATCTTTTCTCTGATTTAGTCCGCCATATTGTCAGCGGTAGCCTCTTCTTTCTGACCAAAAAAAGAGTTTTATCGCTGTAAACAAAAGCTATAGATACCACTCAGGGAAAAATCTCGTACAGAAGCCTCAATACTCTAAAACACATGCATTGACCAAAACCACAATCACAAACCAATGATAAAGCTGCTTGCTTGCATGCATGTGTGTGTTTGAGAGAGAGTAAGAGAAGCTGGACTAGTAATGCACAGCCTAGCCTATTGTGCACAATATTTCTGTAAATTATTTATAACTTACTCAGAACTCTGCTGTGTCACTTTTTGACCTGACCCGCCTGAACCCATAATATTTTCTAGTAAGTCCGACCCAAACCCACCTGATCCGTGGGTCCCACGGGTTGACCCGCGGGTCACTAGTTGCTGGGTATCAAGACTACCAGCCACTGTGGCTGCTGGGTGAAAGAAAAGTCACCTTCCCTGACAAGAAAAAGGCCAAACATACACATATGCACATCTGTGCATACTCACTTGGAATCATGATCCAGGGCCAGTTGATCAACCTCCTGTCTATATGCAGACTCGTCACCATCCCGGATAAGGCCAATGATGGTTGTGTCGTCCGCAAATTTCAGGAGTTTAGCAGACAGGTCACCTGAGTTGCAGTCATTTATATAGAGGCAGAAGAGTAGAGGGGAGAGCACACATCCCTGGGGGACACCAGTGCTGATTGTCCAGGTGCTGGATGTGATTTTCCCCAGCCTCACTAGCTACCTCCTGTCTGTCAGGAAGTTTTTAATCCACTGGCAGATGGGGGTTGGTAAAGTGAGCCAGGTGAGTTTTTAGTGAAGGATATCTGGGATGATGGTGTTGAACGCTGAGCTCAAGTCCACAAACAGGACCCTTGCGTATGTCTGTGGGGAGTTGAGGTGTTCGAAGATGTAGTGCAATCCCATGTTGACTGTATCCTCCGCTGACCTGTTTGCTCGGTAAGCAAACTGCAGCGGGTTGAGCAGGGGGCCTGTGATTTCCTTCAGGTTGGCCAACACCAGTCTCTCGAAGGATTTCATGACCACAGACATTGGGGCAATGGGCCTGTAGTCATTTAATCCTGTGAGACGGGGTTTCTTGGAGACCGGGATAGTAGTGAAGCTCTTGAAGCAGGAGGGGACTTCACACAGCTCCAGTGATCTGTTGAAGATCTGTGTGAAAATGGGGGCCAGCTGGTCAGCACAGACTTTAAGACAGGAGGGTGACACGCCATCTAGATTTGTGTTGAGGACGTGTGTCAAATGGTGCACATCCTCAACACAGATCCTGAGTGCAGGTTGGGGTTCGGTGGAGAGGGGCTGGCAGGGAGTGTAGTTGGTTGTGTGCTGTGGATGGAGAGGGTGAGGGGTGTGAAAGTCTGCTTTTCAAACCTGCAGTAAAACCCATTTAGATCATCAGCCAGTTGATGGTTCCCTGCAGTGTGGGGGGATGGTCTGCTGTAGTTGGCAATGTCTTTCAAACCACTCCAGACTGTTGATGGGTTGTTGGCAGAACACCTGTTTTTCAACTTTTCAGAGTAGCACCTTTTTGCCCCTCTGTTTCATTTACCGAGTAACTTTTTTCATTACGTTACAGCAAACAAAATATGATATTATAATTCAGTATCAGATAATGTCTGTGTATAAGAGGTACTAGAACAAGTCACCATCAACAGAAGAAAATATTAGATGGCAAGTTTCTACTGTATTCACTCTTAGATTCATGCTTTGCTGTATGTACTCCATGTTCGTTCACAGAATAGCACATTATCTCAATTTTGTATCTCCTCAGCCGTCGCACTCAATTCCCCTTTTCCATGTGACTTGGGCCCGTGTGGTTCTGGACGAGGCCCATAACATCAAGAACCCAAAGGTGCAGACCTCCATAGCTGTGTGCCAGCTCAGAGCCCAGGCCCGCTGGGCTGTCACTGGTACACCCATCCAGAATAACCTGCTGGACATGTACTCATTACTAAAGTAAGAGAACAACACTGGATACAGAGTTTAAAAAGGGGAAACAAATTCTATTTATTAAATAAATGGAAAGGTGAATTTTCTTTTTCTTTTTTTATTTCTTTTTATTAAGAAAGGTGCACAAAGGAACAACAAAGAATAGCACAACACAAAGGCTGAGACAAAGACCACGTCAGTGACTTTTATTTCTGAGGTTGTAGCTAGTACATTTGGTGGCAAGAGCCAGCTTTCTCTAACCATCATCATTCAAAAAATTTTAGCGAGGGTACAGTGTCATAGATGCAAAACACTGTTGTTATTGAGTCCAAGCAAGTGATGACTTGTTCAATTTGCATTCAGTAGACTCAGGTCAAGTGTCCACCAGGGACCTGTAGAGAAGCACTTAATGCATTTTCTCATATTTTTGTGTTTCTTTCAAAGAGAGAGTCACGCTTTGAGCATTCGATTTATTGCAGGGACCTGATCTCTTTTCAGAGCTTATTTTCATGATTGCTCCACCTCTTTTCAAAGTTGAAACAATTTAAACTTTTGCTTAAGTGCACAAGTAATCATTATAACTTCTTCCACCAACCAATAAGAATGAAGGATGAATGGGCCCAGAGAGCAAATAGAAGCTAGAGCTACTTTGTCAAAGCAAAAAGGAGAATTGAAAATGCTAAGTGGTTAATCTAATGTCATTTAATTTCGCACCAAATCATCAATTTGGCAACAGTAGTTGCTAGTAGCTCATAGAAGGAAAAATAGTATAATCCATTTAAGGGTTATGCACATGTGTTCTGATCAGAGTTGTTTAGTTTTACATGGTATTTGAAATTGTTGTGTTCATGAGTTCTTATTTTTCATTCTCAAGGCTCTCTCTGAACACACGCTAACTGGAGTCCTGCTATTGTTATTATTTTTTTGTGTTTTTTCTCACTGTTAAAGATGGACTAGTTAACCTTGAGTATATGAATGAGTGAGTCAGTGTGAGCGCTTTTCCAGGTCCATGAGTTGCTTCACACCTAAAAAGTTAAGCTGTTGCTGAGGCTTCTGCAGTGTCCGAGTTAAAACTCTACCTCAACTTTTCTCAGATGTTTTTTATGCTCACCCTCTTTGTTTCGTCTTTTCACTCTCCCAGGTTTCTGCATTGTTCTCCATTTGATGACTACAAACTGTGGAAGGCTCAAGTTGACAACGGCTCTAAGAGGGGAGGGGAAAGACTTAACATACTGACCAGGAGTCTGCTGCTCCGACGTACCAAAGACCAGCTAGACTCCTCTGGAGCGCCACTGGTAAAGCAACAGGCACCCAGACACCTACATACTTAAATACAAAAACAAAGGCGAGTACTTCATAATCTTTAAATTGGATCAGCTGAAACCTACAGGCCAACCGGTTGTACATGCATACACAACGTACAAAAACACAGATACACACAGATAAAATAATCTATGACAAAAAACACATAACAGTAAATTTATACAAACACACACAGAGGCTGTTGGTTGCAACTCAAGTTGATTTTTGAATGGCTTTAGGTGTCTCTTCCTAATCGCACCTGTGAGTTACACCATCTAAGATTGTCCAAGGATGAGCAGGCCGTGTATGATGTCATCTTCGCACAGTCCAGGTACACGCAGCATCTCACATGGTTTATTTTTCGTGTGAGACAAGATCGATCAAGAACACCTACCCGACTGACCCTCTCTAGTTCCTTTTGGATTTCAGTCCCATGTTTACTTACTGGGCTACTCTAATGGTGTTTCTTAAATGTTGTCTATTTTGTTGTTTGCTGTCATTGTAAATGGTACTGATTAGAACTACACAAATAATTGTATGTATCATACACAATACGATACAACAATATTATGTATCCCAAATTTTTGTGTTAATGCTAACACTGAAGTGTGTGCTGTGTGCAGGATGCATTTTAAGCAAATCCTCCCTTAATAAATACAAGTTCAAAATTACAATTATCTTTTCACACCTCGATAAGAAGTTATTTTTCCTTTTAGATCTACTCTACAGAACTACTTGAGGAGACATGAGGGAAATGATCTGAAAAAGGAAAACACATCTACCGCCAATCCCTTTGAAAGAGGCAAGATATTAGATGGATGATTTTCAGTCCTGCTGTAGAGCAAGGCACTAACTCTGTCTGGGTTAGGGGTTCCATTCTCTGTACGGCTTCATTGGTAGAGTGGGCACTAGCATTTCAAAGATTTGTTGGTTCAATTTCCAGTACAGCTCAACAGGTAGAGCAAGGCAGTATTCCTAATCAGCGTTAGGGGTTGCATCGCCAGTAGAACTGCCCATGTTCAGAATTTAAGCATTTAAATAAACGGTTTGACAGACATGTTTATGTAAAGATAAACGTGTCTGTCAAACCGCTTACATTATGTTCTGGAGGTCCTGCAAGTGCCAGTGGAGTTTAAAACAGTTGTCTCGGGGCGTCCGGGTAGCGTAGTGGTCTATTCTGTTCCCTACCAACATGGGGATCCCTGTTCCAGTCCCTGTGTTGCCGCTGACTTGGTTGGGCGTCCCTACAGACACAATTGGCTGTGTCTGTGGGTGGGAAGCTGGATGTGGGTGTGTGTCCTGGTCGCTTTACTAACGCCTCGTCTGGTCAGTCAGGGCGCCTGTTCGGGGGGGGTAACTGGGGGGAATAGCGTGATCCTCCCACGCGCTATGTACCCCTGGTGAAACGCCTCACTTTCAGGTGAAAAGAAGCGGCTGGCGATGCCACGTGTATCGGAGGAGGCATGTGGTCATCTGCGGTCTTCCGCGGATCGGTGGGGGGAGCAGCGACCGGGAAGGCTTGGAAGAGTGGGGTAACTGGCCAAATATGATTGGGGAGAAAAAACAGGGGGAGGGGGGGATAAAACAAAAACAGCTGTCTCATCTGTCCCCAGTTTTTAACTTGTGTCCATGTGCCGTAGTGTGTTAATTATATATTCTTTTTGAAAATTTATCTGCATTTGGAATGGACTGTTTGCAACCAAAGAGCAGAGTAGTTGTTCAGAAATGGCTCAACTGAGAATGTGAGTTTTTGATGGCAGAACCTAGGCCAAAATTTTTCGGACTCTATAGGCATGACATATGTAAAAGACAAAAAAGTGTCACAAGGGTCTTCCTATTGCTTAGAGAAACTGACCTTCAACCAGAGGACTGCGTTTCAAGCTCTTTGTATCAACAAGAACTCACCATGTTGAACTGCCCAGGGAACAAGGCACTGATTTCTGACCTTCCTGTGGAGGGGGGCCAGCAAAATAATAACTTTCTCTCAAGGGATTGATGAAGTGTCCTTTTGAAATCATAAAATTAAAAGCAATCTTCGGTTGTCTGTTGAGTCATACGCCTCCTAGTGATAGTGCGTGTATGTGTTTTTCTGTGTGTTTGTGTTTCCTCAGTCGCCACTGAATTCGGTATGTCCCAAGCACACATTGCTATGTCCTCCCAGAGACCGCAGCAGGCTACCAGCACGGTCCACATCTTGTCATTGCTGCTGCGCCTCAGACAATGCTGCTCTCACCTGTCCCTGCTTAAGAAAGTAAGCAGGAATACTCTAATGCATACGAAGTCACATGAATACATACTCTGCTGCTCACAAGTCTCTCTCTGTTACTCTCTCGCTTTCTCAAAAACCTTCAAATGTGAAGGTCAGGGTTCCTGCATGTGTAATTTACTGACAAATTTTTCAGTCTCGAAAATGGTAAAATTAATCAAATGTCCTTGAAATATTATTGAGGTCATGGTAAATTATCAAGTTCGGTTATACAATTTTATCTACTGAGATTGCATATTTTTAGCATGATATTTTACTGAGATTGCATATTTTTAGCTGCTGAGGTTGCACATAAGTGCTTGAAGTTTGGGGGTATGTTCAGTGACAAGCTAAAAGTTACACAGTCCATTGAGAGACTGTTGAGGCTACTGGATTTTTTAATTTCTTAAAAAGCGTGGGAGCCCTGAAGGGTTTGTTTGCTATTCTTGTGTTTGATTTAAAATCTGCCTGACAAGGTTTGTTGGCTGATATTTTTCTGTCTTAATCTTGTTTTCTCTCTCTCACTCGCGCCCTCATTCTCAACTGGATAGTTTTCCACAAAGCAGATATAAAACTTTTCTGGACACTACAAATGTATACATGGAAGTTTGCTTGTCAAATAATGATTTTAGGAGCGCTTCACTCCTCTTCTCCTTGTCTTGTAGCTATTGATTGAAAATTGCTATGCAAATATATTCATTTATTAGTCATTATCATACATTTTTGTTATGATTGGTGCTATTTTTGTTGTGGTGTTCTTGTGTTATGAAAGCAGGTGTCAAGCATGTTACTAAAACTGCCACAGTTAAGGTTTCGATTCCCACTTACATCTCCCATGTAAAATATATATAAATGGTAAATGGACTGCATTTTATATAGCGCTTTTTTGTCTACCGACCGCTAATGGTTTAGTTTGGCATTTTGATGATGTTGTCATTTTTATCCCTTAATTTTCCATGGTTATTACTTTCTCCCTCTCCCTTCCCCCTCCCTCTCCAGACCCTGGACCAGTC
The DNA here is from genome assembly GCF_029633865.1 of Lampris incognitus. Taxonomy (NCBI): domain Eukaryota; kingdom Metazoa; phylum Chordata; class Actinopteri; order Lampriformes; family Lampridae; genus Lampris; species Lampris incognitus. The sequence continues at coordinate 27,829,972 of NC_079221.1, read as the reverse complement.
GGAGCTGCAGGGCGATGGGATCATCTTGACACTGGAGGAGCAGCTCAGCGCTCTATCCCTCTCGTCAGGCTCCTCCTCATCAGGCCCAGACCCCAAAGACACTGTGTCCCTCAATGGGAGGCAATTCACCTCACAGCTCTTCAAGGATACCTGTGAGAGCACCAAGGTGTGTTCTAGCTGTTTTCCAACTGTTTTCCTCACTTTATTAACACCCTGATCAGTATAACTCCAAGAACATGTTAGGGAGCTGTTTTTGCCAGTCGGAATTTGAGAGTGTTGTGCTTATGAAACTTTCCCTGTCCGCATTGATTAGAGTTCTCCATCGCTATGACGGATTTCCAACAATTGGATTCCAAAGAGGGGGCGGTACGGTGGCGCAGTGGTTAGCGTGGTCGCCTCACAGCAAGAAGGTGCTGGGTTCGAGCCCCGGGGTAGTCCAACCTTGGGGGGGGTCGTCCCGGGTCGTCCTCCGTGTGGAGTTTGCATGTTCTCTCCGTGTCTGTGTGGGTTTCCTCCGGGGACTCCGGTTTCCTCCCACAGTCCAATGAAATGTAGGTCAGGTGAATCGGCCATACTAAATTGTCTCTAGGTATGAATATGTGTGCGTGTGCGTTTGTGTGTGTCTGTTGGCCCTGTGATGTCCTGGCGGCCTGTCCAGGGTGTCTCCTCGCCTGCCGCCCAATTACTGCTGGGAAAGGCTCCAGCATCCCCGTGACCCTGAGAACAGGATAAGTGGTTTGGATAATGGATGGATTTTTTTTTCACTTTTAAAAAGTGGGAGTTGTCTTATATTTCAGGAATAGACAATTACATGTTCATTCATTACAACAGATATTCTTTTTGAATGGAGTTACCAGAGTAACTACGGTATTTTACAATGTTGCAATATGGGTTGTTGTAGCCTTAATGCTGCTAGGCTAGCGAGTGTTTTAAGTCCGGTCAGCACTGAAAGTGTTTCATTAGTCCGGTTTAACCTGCAGGAGTTTCTGGACATGCTGTAACGTGTTTTGCTGCCACAGAAGAAATACATAAATTCAGGACGAGTGAAAACGAGTTCTTAGCGTCTCCCGATGTCTTTGTTGCAGAAATGAACCAGGTAGAAAATCTGTCAAACAGCCAAGAATTACGTCTCTCACAGATGATGAGCTTAAAAAATGTTTAACTGTTAATGTATAATGTTAATGTCATAAAAATGTTAACTGTTATGGAAAATAATTATGCGAGAGGAATAAGAGTGAGAGGAATCGACTCTGCAGTAACTCTGTCGGCTGACTACTGGCCACTGGGAAAGTGAGCTGTCTACAGATGTCCAACCCAACAGCAACTTTGATAAGCATCCAAACACTGTTACATTGTCAAATGGCTATGGGAGGATGAAAAAATTGCAGTTCAAGTCCATTCACTATAAGTCTTGTTTTACCAATGTTATTTTGTATGGCGCACAGTGCGATCACTCACAAAAATATGAAGGATTACTTCAGGACATAGCGCTCACTTCATCAGTGAGCATATTTGTTTCACTTTTCTTCTTTCCAATGTCTGAGTATATTGTGAAAAACAACAATCTGTGTTGTGTTTTTTATGAATATTGTAATGATAATGTACAAGAAATTTGAATCATTTCATCTGGACACATTTATTGGGAGAAACGTTTCATTACTCATCTAAGCTACTTTTTCGGTCTCAACTGACTGCATGCTTATAAACAGCACAGTTGCACATTGCCCGAACCAACGATTGGTTTCATGTGCAAATTGCTGTGACTATTAACTAGACTATTTGCATATGAAACCGCCCCTCCGGGTGGGAGGAAACCGGAGCACCCGGAGGAAACCCATGCAGATTCGGGGAGCACATGTAAACTCCACACAGAAAGGACCTGGGACGGCCTGGCATTTGAACCCAGGACCTGCTTGCTGTGAGGCAACAGTGCTAACCACCGGGCCACCGTACTGCCCTTACATTATTAGCTTGTGGTTATTTTCTCTCCTAAAAATAAATAGAGATTCGGGGAGCACATGCAAACTCCACACAGAAAGGACCTGGGACAGCCTGGCATTTGAACCCAGGACCTGCTTGCTGTGAGGCAACAGTGCTAACCACTGGGCCACCGTACTGCCCTTACATTATTAGCTTGTGGTTATTTTCTCTCCTAAAAATAAATAAAATGATCTATCTCAATCTTTCCATCCAGATATCTGCCATCATCTCAGAACTTAATTCCATCACACAGAAGGGTGAAGATCAAAAAAGGTAAGGATTTTCAAGTTACCCTAGCTGATTCACTCATTCATCAAAAATATACTTTATTATCTTACATCATATTCATTCATACTTAGGTGGTGTATAGGTTTGAACTAATTGTCTCCCATCAATATTAAACCCTAACATTGGCAAGGTAGTCTGGTGACCTAAAGTTTGTCAGTTCACATCCTCGGATAGTCTGGCAAAATTTGTGATGGTCAAATTAAAATGAACAGGCATGGGCAAAAGTCCATGAATATTGGGATGGCATCTAGCACTTTACCTGTGCCCCCATCCATAGGGTTAGTGGTTTTGTCAGGAAGGGCATCTGAAGTAAAATTTTGCCAAAGCAGTATGCGGATACCAGATCGGTCAAGGCCCAGGTTAAGAACGGCTGCCATTGGTGCTGTGCCCTCAAGGGGTACCAATGGAAACTATGAAATCCACTGTGGTGACCCCTGAGAAACAGGAAACAAGCTAAAAGGAGAAGAAGAATCAATGAAAACCTCAAATAACAAAAGTTGCATCCTCAAACAAAACGTAAAAAAAAAAAGAAGTAAAAGGAATTTGAGGAACCTATAGAGATTTTTCAGGTATTAACTATAGAACCAGACCAGAATAGTTCATTAACCCTGAAGGTATTTCCAGAAACCTCTCATATATATGGAGCTTCTTTGAGGAGCTAATTGTCTCTCTTTGGATCTAAGAAAGATCTGTATTTGGAGTGTACTGAGCACAATAATTGGAACTGGGGAATTTCTAATAATATATAGGCTACAAGGAAAGCTGAGAAATAAAACAGAAAGCGTAAGTTTGTAATCACCACTTTTAGTTCACATGATCATTAGGCTGGCGTCTGATGAATTCAGGGAAGGGTTAACAGCCCAGGAGACCCATGGGAAAGCTTTAAGTGTTCCTCCCCCAGAAGGCCACTCTGACCCGGCAAGAAAATATACCTACTGAAAACCATGTAGTGTGTGAATCTATATGTCTGTGTGACTGTTATGTATGTGTCACTGGAAAATGAGGGTGCATGCTCCTTGAGTAAATACAGGTTTAAATAAGAATTGCCCATCTTTTTGTCCCCCAGTGTAATTGTGTCCCAATGGACCAGCATGCTCCGCATTGTGGCGGTCCATCTGCGTGTGATAGGCCTGAGGTACGCAATCATCGATGGGACGGTCAACCCCAAACTCCGCATGGACCTGGTGGAAGAGTTCAACACCAACCGCAAAGGACCAAAGGTAACCCCAACCCAAATTCTGCTGTAGTTCAGTAGGTAAAGAGTGGCACTAGTATTTTCAAGGTTGCGAGTTCGATTGCCAGTGTATTCCAATGGATATAGCATCAACACTGTCAGGGTTAGGTGTTTATGAAATGTCTGCACGCTAGACAAAGCACATTGGATGAGATGATAGAAGCATCCAGCAAGTGGTATATTATATGCTTTATTAACTCTAATCTTAACATGTGGCACCAAGATAAGAAATGTAAGATGCAATTTTACACATGTACCAGTTCATTTTCATTGATGTTTAATCAAACATTTTTTCATATTGGCTATATGCTCAACTAAAGTATTGAAGATGTAAGCTAAAGTTATACCTGGTAATGTTTTCTACTCATGTACTCAGAATTATATTTCACATCAAATTAACATCAGGCAAGAAACAACTTGATTCACCATACTTTTTGTTTCTTGTGGTAAACAATGTCAGTTATTACAAAATAAACAAATTTTACCCTACTGTCCTAATACTTCTACTTTTAAACAACCAGAACATAGTATGCACACACATATTTGGTTTTCTATTGATCATGTCACTCATTCTATTTTCTAATAAAAGAATATCTTATTTAATAGTTTGAAAAAAATCCTTTGTATACAAATGTTTTCATGTTGGGTTTTTTTTTGTTTTTTTTGTCAATATTGCACAATATTTGCACTGATTTAAACTGGTTAAGACTTAAGTTACAATGGACTTGGTCTAGTGAACTAACCTTTGTGTTTACAGAAAGTTGAATCAGCTCTTCTGGACACAGATGAGTGATGAAACGTTTTTTCCCAATATACACTAAGTGGCCTCTTCAGTCTCAATTGACTGCAGGTATCCTCACCCTTATAAAAAGCAATGGGGTTCCCCAGTTTCACCTATAGTGGCCACCTATAGTTTCACCTGTAGTGGCCAACTTTTATATGGAGGAAGTGGAAAAGAGGGCTCTGATGTCCTATCCAGGGACACCATCTAGCCATTGGTTCAGATTTGTGGATGACACCTGGGTTAAAATTAAATCTCGGGATGTACGACATTTCACCGACCACATTAACTCTGTGGACAATCACATCAAATTCACCAGGAAGGATGTGAAAAATGACAGGTTAGCCTTCTTAGACTGTGAAATTGCAATTGGGGGTCATTTGACTCTTGATGTTTACCATAATCCAACATATACTGATCAGTACTCAAGGTTTGAGTCTCATCATCCACTGTAGCACAAACTAGGAGTCATCAGGACACTGTACCACGGAGTTGACAACCTCCCCACTGACGCAGCAGCTGGGGAAGGGGGGAAATCCCTCATTAAACAGGCCCTGGTTAAGTGTGCTTATCCCTAACTGGGCATTTATCAAAGCCAGGAAGATGTCCAAACAGTGCACCAGCCAACTGAAGAGAGGATAAGGACAACAGCTGTCCAAGTCTAAACCTAAACCAATGGTGATTCCGTATGTGGCGGGAGTGTTGGAAAAGTTTAGACACGCATCTCAGTTGCTTTCAAACCCCAAAACACGCTGCACCAGAAAATGGTCAACCCCAAGGATCGGGTCCCCCAGCACAAACAGAGCAATATATTGAACACTGTTAAGTGCCAGGCGGATTGCTGTGACTTTTGTACATCAGTGAAACCAAACAGATGCTGGCCAAGAGGATGGCACAACACAGAACCTGTCAGTCCAGGACTCCGCAGTCTACACCCATCTACAGACCAGTGGCCGTTCTTTCAAGGGAGAGGATGTGCACATCCTTGATAGGGAGGAGCGCTGGTTTGAATGGGGCGTCAAAGAGGCCACCTATGTAAAGAGGGAACGATGATCACTGAACCAAGGGGGGCCTAAGAGTACATCTGTTGCAATTTTACAATGCTGTGATTGCAACTACTCCCCAATCCTCTGTGAATAGTACACATGGCCATTGTAATTCTAATTAATGGTCACCCTTATTTGCATATGAAACTGATAGTTGTTTTCGGTCGTTATGCCATTGTATTGTTTATAAGGGTGGGGATAGGATACCTGCAGTCAGCTGAGACTGAAGACATCAGTTAGATGAGTGATGAAACTTTTCTCCCAATAAATGTGTCCAAATGAACTGATTTAAGTTTCTGTGACTTCCTTACCTGGATTATTGAGCATGCATCATAGCCTTTGTACTAACTGGTATAATGTATTATATAGAAATTGTCATTGTTAGTACTATATATCATAGGTATTGTATTGATTCATGTGAAATTCATTGAAACGTAAGTATGAAGACTATTAATTTATGTTTTATGTAGTATTTACCCATTTTGGCATCTTATTTACATTAGATTTCTTTATACCAGCACCATAGTAGATAGTAAGGCCATAGTAAATTAAAGTCTCACTTTATATTTGTATTTGTAACAATTTCTGAAAGTTCTTGGCTTTATTTCTAAGGTGATGCTGGTCTCTCTTTGTGCTGGGGGTGTGGGGCTCAACCTGATTGGAGGGAACCACCTCTTTCTCATTGACATGCACTGGTGAGACATATGCACATACAAACTGACAGACTTGAAAAGACACGCAGACAAAAGGCTCTATGTATTCGTTATCAAATTTCCTCAAATCAGTTTAAGCATTTTCTAACACACATCACTCAGCATATCCTCCTTAACTCCAGATTTGTGATATTCTGCTTTTATGTGTTTTACTGTCCAAAAATTCCACAAATTGGAAATTATAGGGCCCCATCAAGCAGACAAGCTTCAGCACAGAAAAACACAAAGTGAACATGTCAGAGTCAAAGCAGACAGAGGGGGGGGGGGGGATTCAAGCAAAAAAAAGAAAAAAGTAAAACGCAAAGTTGAAAAAAGTGGCGTTAAGACTGTTTTGGACCCTGAATCACCTCTGTCCTTCATAGGAACCCAGCCCTGGAGGACCAGGCCTGTGATCGCATCTACCGAGTAGGACAACGCAAAGACGTCACTATCCACAGGTAAAAACTAAAGATTCACCATGAGAATCCCCTGAAGAGAAGAGAATTATGTAGGACTAACTTTGAATTGATGCAGCATCCTTTATGTTTTATATATATATATATATTCTTGTCACACATATACATCTTATATATTTCCATCTCATTTCTTACAATAGGTGCTGTTTTATTTTCTTATTTTGCTTTTTTTTTTTTTTATTCTATTCCTGATTTTGTTTTTCTTTATGCATCACACTTCATGACATAAATGAGGTTATCATTGACTTTATGCATGCTCAGTAATCCAGTTCAGAAAATCACAGAAAGTTGAAACAGTTCATCTGGACACATTAGAGAGAAACGTTTCATCACTCATCTAAGTGACCTCTTCAGTTTCAACTGACAGCAGGTATCCCCACCCTTATAAACAATAAAGATGCATAATGACCGAAAACAACGATTGGTTTCATATGCAAATTGTAAGATGGTGACAGATGTACTCTTAAGACTCCCCTGGGTTCAGGGATGGTCGTTCCCTCTTCACACAGATGGCCTCTTTGACTCCCCATTCAAACCAGTGTTCCTCCCTATCAAGGATGTGCACATCCTCATCCTTGAAAGTGTGGCCACTGGCCTGTAGATGGGTGTAGACTGCAGAGTTCTGGCCTGATGCGTTAGCTGTCCTGTGTTGTGCCATCCTCTTGGCCAGCTTCTGTTTGGTTTTCCCGATGCAGTCACAGCAGTCCTCCTGGCACTTAACAGCATACACTATATTGTTCTATTTGTGCTGGGGGACCTGATCCTTGGAGTGAACCAATTTCTGGCACAGCGTGTTTTGGGATTTGGTCTCAGTTGCTTTTTGTGTGCGTGTGTGCGTGTGTGCATGTCATCTGTGGGCAGGTTTGTGTGCGAGGGCACTGTGGAAGAAAAGATTTCCACCCTGCAGAAGAAGAAGAAGGAGCTGGCCCAGAAAGTTCTCTCCGGAACCGGAGCTTCCTTCACTAAGCTCTCCCTGGCTGACCTCAGAATCATCTTCGGTGTTTGACGATACTTGGGTATTTTACCCTGCACGAAAAAACAACCTTGCTATGCTTAGCTGTTGCTCTATCCAGTTATTGATCACTGGAAGAATTAATTAAAATGTTTTTTGAGAGAAACCCCTTATTTGAGACAAACAAGCTTTGTTTGGTTATGTGCTGATTTTATCTCTTAAGTGAGAAAACAATGCTTGAAAATATTTGTGTGTATTTATGTATGTACGTGTACTTAAAATATTTGTGTGTATTATGTATGTACGTATATATACCAAGTATATGTATACGCACACTTAAGAACTTTCTGCTACTGTCTAGTTGGTCTTTGATAAGATTAGGCAGGCAGTTACCCTCCTACACAGGATTTCATTTAACCTGCGTTTTCATGTAATTTATGAACAATATAACAGACACATTGGCCTAGCCGTCACTGACAGACGATGTTGTAAGGGCTCATGATGTATTACAGCACTGCCCTTGTTGCCTTTTGTCTGCTTAGTGCAAAAATATACAACAGGGATTGTGGAGCACAGCAACAGACATTAGGTATATACGTACACATATCACAAACTGGATTATTTTTTTATGGCCTGGCGGCCTGTCCAGGGTGTCTCTCCACCTGCTGCCCAATGAATGCTGGGATAGGCTGCAGCATCCCCGCGACCCTGAGAGCAGGATAAGCAGTTTGGATAATGGATGGATGGATGGCTGGGTTAACATAATCAAGTTTTAATCTTTCTTTATACATTGTGCATTTGTTAGATTGTATTTCAGTTTCCGCCTATTTCTCCCCCCTAAAAGCAAAAGAATCCCTTGTATTGCTTTAGTCAGTTAGAAATAATTAGAATATTTTCTTATTTAAGCCACTTTTTATCTTTAAATATTTTTTGGGAACTTTATTAACGATCAGACGATAGTGATTATTCAAAAAAAAGGGGGGGGGGTATTTGTTATTACATCGATTTCATAGAGTAATAAAACATTTCAATTTCTTTTCTACATGCATTTGGAGCCCTCTGTCACAAATCCTGGCATTAATGGTTCATAAAGGACTTGAGGCACTTGTATTTTTGGACATATTTGTGGCCCCTGTTGGACCTCGTGGGAAAGTTTCTTAATTGTGTTTTAACAAGCCTTAGCAAAGTACATCTGTAAGCCTATTTGTTGATGTATAGATGGAAAGGTTTTTTTTGACTAAACCTAAAAATATTTTCATTTTCAATGCCAGTGCCTGCCATGCATACGCCCGATAAGTTGATAAATTTATTCAACATCTCAAATACGGGCGTTAATAAAAATGCTGCTGAGGAAGCTGCACCTTGCATTTGTAATTTTTTTTTAATTGGGTTTTGCTGGATTATACAACATTTGTGTCGAGAACAAATACATTAGCCTTTTATAATGTCTATGCATAATCAATAATCCGGGTAAGAAAATCGCAAAAATACGAATCAGTTCATCTGGACACAACATTTATTGAGAGGAAACGTTTCATCATTCATCTAAGTGACCTCTTCAGTCTCAACTGACTGCGGGTAAACCCCACCCCAGCATGCGTCAAGACACTTACAACCAATACAGAGGCATAACGACCAAACCGACGATCAGATTCATATGCAAAATTTTGTTTTCGGTCGTTAAGCCACTGTATTGTAGCGAATTCGGGGGGCAGCCGGGACGCGAACCCGTCTCCGACCCGTTAGCAAAGGGCAAGCGAGTCTATTTATCCATGCACGTTACACTACCCCCCTCCTTCGAGAAGCGCGCCCCCGCGATTCAGCATATCAACTCCCTCGCGCCTCTGGGCGCACGCGCTTCCGATGGCCTCACGGTCTCACCATCCCACTTCTGACATCAATGTTGCGAATTCGGAGGGGGGGGGGCAGCCCGGGAAGCGCCGCAGCCAGGACGCGAACCCAGACCTTCTGCACCACGGGCGCCAACGTTAACCAGTCGACTAAAGGGTCCGACCCGTTAGCCAAGGGCTAGCGAGTCCAGGTAGGAAAATCAAAAGAAGGTTGAATCAATTCATCTGGATACAACGCTTACATTGATCTGTACGTTTGTCTATTGTTTATAAGGGTAGAGATACCGGCACGATGGCGCAGTGGTTAGCGCGGTCGCCTCACAGCAACAAGGTCCTGGGTTCGAGCGCCGGGGTGGTCCAACCTTGGGGGTCGTCCCGGGTTGTCCTCTGTGTGGAGTTTGCATGTTCTCCTCGTGTCTGCGTGGGTTTCTTCCGGGGGCTCCGGTTTCCTCCCACAGTAGGTCAGGTGAATCGGCTGCACTAAATTGTCTCTAGGTGTGTGTGTGTGTGTGTGTGAGAGAGAGAGAGAGAGAGAGAGAGAGAGAGAGAGAGAGAGAGAGAGAGAGAGAGAGAGAGAGAGAGAGAGAGAGAGAGAGAGAGAGAGAGAGAGAGAGAGAGAGAGAGAGAGAGAGAGAGAGAGAGAGAGAGAGAGAGAGAGAGATGGCCGGCCTGTCTAGGGTACCTGCCGCCTAATGACTGCTGGGATAGGTTCCAGCATCCCTGAGAGCAGGATAAGCGGTTCGGATGATGGAGATACCTGCAGTCAGTTGAGACTGAAGAGGTCCCTCAGATGAAACGTTTCTCTCATTAAACGTTGTGTCTAGTCGGAACTGGTTCAACTTTCTGTGCCTTTTTAGAACGTTCCATCAGAGAACAAAGACATTTAAAGCAGTGGGCACCGAACCCGCTAAACCCGGAACAATATCATACACACATACCAGCAGCAAAACAACAACGAAAACATAACGCTGGACAATTTTTTCAAAAGTTTTGCTTCCTGTAAAGAAATGACAGATTATGATAGGCAATGTCAAGCTAAACACATAAATAATTTCAGATTTGCTGCATCACGTAGGAATTTGGAGAAACATTAAAATAAACTTCTATTGAATTTAACATTTTGCATAACGATGCTGACACATTGTGTTTGTTTGACAGAGCTTAAAATGTTTTGCGGCTGATTTTCATTTGTACTCACCATCTGGTACCTCATGTCAGTAGTGTCCAACAATAGTCGGCCAGCATTGATGGAGTCCAGTTGCCTTGATACCTCTTTTCCATGGTCACAATGTCCTGGTGAAACCTTTCATCATGTTTGTCACTGACTGCACCAATATCAGCAGGGAAAAAGTCCAAGTGTGAATGCGGAAAATGAATTTTCAATGACATGTTGCACTTCTGTATGCTTTAAGCATGTTGTCAAGCAGCTCAATGTAGTTTGGTGCTCTATAGTTGCCAAGAACATTCTCAACAACATCCTTAAATGCCTTCCATGCTATTTTCTCTGGCCCCACTAGCAGATCTTCTAACTCCCTGTCATTGATGACCTGTCTGGTTTGAGGACCAACAAAATGTCTTCCTTAATCTTGGCATCAGTTGTTCTTGGAGACATCTGTCACAAATAGCGAAATCCATCACCTTCTTTGTTCATTGCTTTCACAAATATTTTCATCAATCTGAGTTTTATATGAAGAGGAGGTAGAAATATCTTTGTTGGGTTGACAAGTGGTTTATGCGCCACACTTTTCTGCCCAGGAACGAAATGCTTACAGAGCAGCCAGTTCTTTTTAATTTAATGTGACTCTTTAGCACGGCTATCCCATTCACAAAGGAAACGAGCTGCATTCCTGTGCCAATACTTTTAGATCACCACAGATGTTCCAGTCATAATTGTTGTACTGTATGTGTTTCAACTACAGTTCCATGTTATTGTAGGTTTCTTTCATGTGTAGCCAACAGTACTGTAATAGTACTATTGGCTAAAAACATAAAAATAGTAATGGTACCGGTACTTTCATGGCAAATGGGTACTGAAGGGTGGGCATTGTCATTGTGTAACAGGACAGCTTTCAGGCTTAACTTTGACGAATCTATAAAAAGATGCCATTAGGTATCACTTTATGCAGATGACCTGTTGTTATATATATCCAACCCAATAGAATCTATACCAAGACTATTACTTACCCTGGATAACTTTGGTCGCCTGTCAGGTTATAAGATAAACTATTCAAAAAGCATGCTGTTGGTAAATAAGGGTTTACCGCTTTAAGAGCAAGATCTGGGGTCGGACTCTGATTGGTTGGTAGGGAGGGGGAATGAGGAAGTTGTTGTTGTGTGGCGCGAACGGTATTGGGAGCTCCGCGCAAGTGAAAGGAAATATTATTACTGAGAACTGTGATATATTGGACCTATGTCAACGTTTTGTGCAGCTGTGAAGAAGGATTAAATGTGTTTCCAAAGAGAGAAGACTGTTTCAGTAGGCTATCTTATAAAGAATGACACACACACGAGTTGCTCAGTGCAGCCAAGTATATTCAAAGTGATGTAACATGTTCCTGAGCGCGGGTCATGTGTATCTAAGGTAAACTAGTGGATAGCCGATGGCATCGATCTATCTAGACCCGTAACATCCTCCTTTTCCAAGTATAAACACATACACATGAAGTTAGTGCAAAATAAAATTACTTTCATATACGAACAACCAATAACAGTGCAACAGCAGTAAATCTCTTCATATCCCATACCAGTGTAATAACCACAGTAGCGTATGATAACATTTCTCCTCTTTACCCCCTCTCTCCCACATAGCAACCATCAACATTATTCAGATTACATAGTGAGTTTCAGTGGAGGTTTAGACAGCCGTCCAACCCTTGTGTAAGTGTGTCCATCCGAACGCGGAGCGCCAACAGGAGTAGATGGCGCCTTGGGCATGGACCTGATGGGGCTCGGCTCGAACACAGCCTGAGGGGTCTCAATGACAGTTTCTGTAGCTGGATCCCCGTCCGGTGTGTGTGCCGCAGCGGGTTCAACAGGATCGTGCGCGGCTCGTGCAGCTGGCTCAGCCACTCTGAGATCGATCCTGTTACGACGGTACAGGGAGCCATCAATGTCCACAAGATAAGACCTCGGCGCAACCCTGCGGAGACAAGTTCCGACTCTCCAGCGGCCAGTGTTATCACCTGGCAGGGGCTTCATCCGTACGACTTCCCCAATTTCAAGTGCCGGCAATTCACGGGCAGATCTGTCATAGAAGGATTTGGCGAGTTGCTTCCTGTGGCGCAGCTTTTCAGTGACGCCCACGACAACAGCTGGTTCCAGGAGCTTGCTTGCCGCCGGGATGGACGTCTTCAACCGGCGGGACATGAGGCGTTGTGCTGGGCTGCTGCCCATGTTTTCCGTAGGTGTATTCCTCCAGTGAAGCACGGCTTTCCAGGGGTCTTCACCATCATGCGCGACCTTACGCAGAAGATTTTTTACAATCTTCACGGCCGACTCGGCCTTGCCATTCGCTTTCGGGTGTCTGGGAGAGGAGGTCACGTGCTCAAATTCCCACTCAGAAGCGAACCGTGTGAACTGAGCTGTGAACTGAGGGCCGTTGTCTGTAATAACCTTCTCTGGCTGACCATGTCGGGCGAACTGTGCCTTACATCGCTTGATGACTGTCTCTGCAGACATGTCGGGTAGAAGCTCAATCTCCCAAAAATCGGAATAGTGGTCGACTATTAGGAGATAGTCTTTCTGTCTGAAGCTGAATAGGTCCATGCTCAAGACCTGCCATGGCCTGGTTGGTACTTCGTGAGAGAGCATGGTCTCCTTTTGCTGATTGTGGGCGTACACATTGCAGGTCGAGCAGCTGCTTACAAAGTCCTTTATCTCTGACTGCATGTTGGGCCAGTACAATGTCTCTTGAGCGTGTCGGTAGCATGCATCACCCCCTATGTGACTTGAATGTATGCGCGTCAACATTTCTGGGCGGAGTGACTTTGGGATGATGACTTTTTGCCCCCGGAACAGAACTCCGTTCTGCACACTGATTTCATCCCTGAAGGGCCAGTACTCCCTAGCGATGAGGGGCGCTTCCTCCTTTACATCTGGCCAGCCCACGAGAACAGTGTTCTTCAGTGCCTGTAAGCATTCATCTCTGTCGGTGTGTCGTCTGATCTGTTCCAGCCGCTGGTTAGTCACATTCAGGTACTCTGCCTGGTTCACGTGCTGTATGTCTTCCTGCTCTTGTTGCAGAGAGCAGATAGCGTGTCGCTGATATGCAGTCCCTCTGCCGGAGCATCCAGCCGTAGCTCTGCTGAGCGTGTCGCTTATGAACATCTCTGGGCCTGGTTTGTAGATTACCCTCAGGTCGTAGTTCTGCAGAGTCATGAGCATGCTCTGGAGTCTCTTGGGCGCATTGAGAAGTGGCTTGCTGAAAATAGAGATCAGAGGCTTATGGTCCGTCTCTGCTGTGATTGGGTCGCGGCCATATAGGTAATGGTGAAACCTCTGGCAGGCGAAGACGATACTGAGACACTCCTTCTCAATTTGTGCATAGTTTTTTTCGGTGGGGGTAAGAGCCCTCGAGGCAAATGCAATGGGCTGACCTTCCTGCATGAGACAACAACCGAGACCGCTCTGGCTGGCGTCGCTCTGGATTGCGATTGGCTTAGTTACATCATAGTAGCGCAGGACGGGCATGGCTGTGGCCAGCGCCTTAAGCTCATGAACCGCCGCCTCGTGCTTAGGCAGCCAGTGCCAGGGTGTGTCCTTGTCCAACAGGCGTCGCAACGGCTCGCAGACAGTAGATAGATGAGGCATGAACTTGGCTAAATAGTTAGCGAAGCCAATGAGACGCTGCACGCCCTTGGCATCTGTTGGGTTCGGCATGTCAATAATGGCTCTCACCTTCTCTGGATCGGGCTTCAGTCCAGCAGATGAGAGAATGTGGCCATGAAACTGCACCTCATCCACCTTGAACTGCAACTTCTTCAGGCCGAGGCGAAGCTTGACCTCGCGGCAGCGTTCCATCAACGCCGCAAGCTTGACGTCGTGGTCGTCCCCAGCCTCCTTGTCTGTGTCCCCGCAGCCGACGACCAGGATATCGTCTGCAATGGGCTCAACGCCCTTCAGACCGGCGAGGAGCTCGTGCTGCTTGCGCTGATATACCTCGGGCGCCACCGATACTCCAAATGGTAGCTTGAGCCACCGCTTCCTCCCCCAGGGGGTCCAGAACGTGGTCATGAGGCTACTCTCATAGTCCAGTTTGCATTGCAGGAATGCATCCCGAGCGTCCACTAACGTGAAGACTCTGGCCTTGGGCAATTTATACAAAATGTCCTCCAAGGTAGGCATGATGTAGTGAGAGCGCTTTAGGGCTTTGTTCAATGGTTTAGGGTCAATGCATATTCTCAGCTTCTCCGGTTTTTTAACAATCACCATGTTGCTGATCCAATCTGTAGGATCTGTGATAGGCGCAAGGTGGCCGTCAGCCTCGTACTTGTCCAGCTGGGCTTTGACTGCTGCTTTCATTGCGATTGGGACATTGCGAGGGGCACTCTGTACTGCAGCAACACTAGGATCAAGGTCAAAATGGACCTCCCCAGGCACGGATTCCACAGGGGAGTTGAACACGTCACTGTATCTGTTGATAAGCTGTTCTTTAGTTAGGGCTCCTGGTTGTGTGTGTTCCATTTTGAGCACCTCCTCTGGAATTGTGAAATGCATGAGCCCTAAGCGTTCACAGGTGGAGCCTGACAGAAGAGGATGTTGGCTGGTCCTCACTATTTCGAATGAGAGCTTGTGTGTTTGGCCTCTCACAGTACAGTCAGTCTCAAAGGTGCCCATAGAGCTCAGTGTTTCCCCCGAATACAGCTTCAGTCTGGTGTCACTCGGGCGGAGAGGTGTGTTTGGGGCCAGTCTTTTCTTGTCTTGAAAGCCCATACATTGCAGGTGGCTCCAGAGTCCAGTTGACATTGTTGTGGCTTGTCGTGGAGTTTCAGAGTCACAAACCACTTCTTTCCTTTGGTGTGCACTGCGCCGATTGACTCAAACATGTACAGATCATCTGCATCATTACTATGCTCTGGGGGTTCTTCTGTGTATTCCACACAGTTTACCTTGCCCTCAGCATGCCCCTTTTTGCTCTTTAAGCACACTTTAGAAAAGTGATTAAGTGTCCCACATGACCTACATTGTTTCCCGAAGGCCGGGCAATGCTCTCTGCCCCTTGAATGCGAGCTGCCACAATATTTGCAATTGCCTGCATCTCCTGCTGTTCTGGGTGGATTGCTCTGTTTCCATTGGTTTTGTCTGGGTTGCCTAGCAACGGCATGCACTGCCTCCGGCTGCGGTGTTGTTGCAAACTCCATTGCTCTCATACGGATGTCAGTTTGCTCTGCTGCGCGACACATGTCAATAGCTGTGACCATGTTCAAATCCTTCTCTCTCAACAGCCTGCGCCTAACGGCCTCGCTTGCAACACCCAGGACTATCTTATCACGGATCATTTCATCTTTCAACTGTCCATACTCAAAGGTTGCTGCCCTCTCTCTCAGTCTCGTCACAAAGGTATCAAACGATTCTCCTTCCTCCTGCTTGCAACTCCCGAAAATGTACCTCTCGTATATTGTGTTTTTTGCTGGCTTGAAGTATTTCCCCAACTCTCTCAGTATGGCGTCAGGATCCCCTTGATCATCTTCTGAGAGGTTCAGATTGTGGCGGTAAATATGCCTGCATTCACTTCCCATCACACTTCTTAGAGTAGCCGCTTGTATTTTCTTGTCCTTGCCAAGTATGCCCGTGACGAGGACGTAGTCTTCATATTCGGCTCGAAAAATGTCCCAATTGACACTCCAATCGCCTGTGAAGCTCATCGGGGACGGTGGTGGAATATTCACGTTAGCTGCCATTGTATGTGATGCTATCGGCGCCGGTAATGCTAGCGTTAGCTCCTCTGTGACAACGTCTTCAGCAGAAGTACTTTGCTCTGAATCGGAATCCTCCGACATGTGACCTACTCAGGCCTACAAACTTAAACATGCGAGCTAGTAAAATAAGAAATAAGTTCTCCGACTTCTGGCACCATGTTTCAGTAGGCTATCTTATAAAGAATGACACACACACGAGTTGCTCAGTGCAGCCAAGTATATTCAAAGTGATGTAACATGTTCCTGAGCGCGGGTCATGTGTATCTAAGGTAAACTAGTGGATAGCCGATGGCATCGATCTATCTAGACCCGTAACAAAGACGGTGTCCTCGCCATTTTCAGATGAAGTGAACTATTGTACTGTGTTGGGTTGTACTCCGGAGTTTAGCTAGCTAGCACCAGGCAGTGACGGACAGCGCCAGCGAACTTCGGCCCTGGATCCGAAATAAATTCGGTTCCCCTGTATCTTCCAGCGAAGGTAGTCAGAAGACGGAGACAGGAAAAGTAACACTGGGGGCTCTTGTCCGGGATTAATTCGGTCTGCATCGGCGAGTGAACTCTAAGGAAAATATATGGTATTTCTGAAGAAGACAGCTAATCACAAAATGGCGGCAGCCCGCGGGAGCAATGTGACTGAAAGGGAAAGTAATTATCAGGAGACTAACTCGAATCCATTCATGGATCATAATGGTCAGCAGACCAATCATTTCATGCCAGACTATACACTACCAGTTTCAAGCACAAATCCATTTCTGACATGGGATGGGATGGTCAGGGACAGTGGAACTGACGTGCAGGATAGTTATAGCCATATCTATCCAGAAGAAAATGAACTGGTGTCAGGGGGCCAACCCAATGCCTGGGTATATCCCCAAACTGTAGCTTTTGTGGCAACACCCAGCAACAACCCGTTTGTGTCTGAACAGCCCGTGGGATATGCTGAAAGCACACCAATGCATCATATTCCATTTACTTCATGTCCTGAGCTCTCTCCCCAGCCATTCACCCCAGGGATGCCCGTTGGGAGTAACCGTCGTGTGAATGTGCAACCGACAGATTTTGACGCAACACCACCGTATGAACATGAGCACTCTCCACCTAGGTATGGCAGGTCCCGCATACGCCACACAGGTGTGCACCGTGACCCCTCCCCAGAAAGTGAGGATGACTTGGACAGACGTGAGCGCGTCCCCACACTGCGGCCTGGCCAATATGATGGTACCACCGCATGGAGAGAGTTCATGTACCGTTTTAAGAGCTGTGCTATAGCTAACCATTGGTCAGAAACCACCAAGGCTGTCCAGCTGAAATTCTGTCTAGTAGGTGCTGCTGGTGCCGTGGTCCACCAGAACCCCCGGTCTGCTAGATGGGATTACAGCCGTACTGTGGAGGAGCTGGAGGCCGCCTATGGTCCCACATCAGAACATGCTGCTGCAGTGGGCATCGAGTTGAGGCAACGGGTCCATAAACCAGGTGAGGCCCTACATGCTTTGAGAGATGACATATATGAAAAGGTATCAATCGTGTATGCTAACAGAACGGAGCAAGAACAAGATGCCATTGCGGTAGAAGTGTTCATAAATGCTATGGGGGACGCTGGCATTGTACAAAAGCTGTTAGAAGAGCGGCCCAGTACTCTGGCCCAGGCATATGAAATTGCCCATCGGTATGCAACCACGAAAAGAGCAGCAGAGAATGTAACCCAGCTCATGCTAACAGGGACCCGTAATATGACCGAGCAGAGGCCTAGAACAGCTACAGTGCGTGAATATGAGGAGGAAGAGCTTAAGAGCAGCGTGGCCGTCATAGTCACACCTGATGAGAGGCCTAAACCCTCCAATTCTCGTTCTCAGCCAGACAAAAGGGTGGTCGTAAAAGTATCAACTGGGAAGAAATCCGCTTCCATAATTGTTCCGGCATAGGGCATATGAAATGAAGCTGCCCCTCACCAAGACAGCCAAATATGGTTCAAACAGCCCCGGTGCCCCAGGCCACAAGGAACTTACACTCATCCAATGTGTTGCATCTTAGAGCTCAGGGCCAAGAGATGGGCATTCATGTACTAATCCATAACCTTGAGATGTGTGCTCTTTTAGATACTGGTGCAAGGAGAAATGTTCTTCCTGAGCGTCATTACAATGCTCTCGACCCTGAGATCCGACCCCCGCTTGAACCATCGATCGTGCAGTCGCTGCAGGGCATTGGACCGGAGAAAGTTCCAGTACTTGGTGAAGCCCACCTGCCCATCCAAGTTGCTAATCGAACAGTGAGCGTCAGCTTCATTGTCGCTGATGTAGCTGACACAGAGGCCATCCTCGGTAGCCCATTCCTAGAGCGGGCACGCGCACGTTTGGATTTTGGCCAACGTAAGATTGTGCTGTTCGGCGAGCAGGTAGCCTACTTCGACCCCAACAATCAACCCAGGGTGCATGTCGCGAGGATAGCCCGCACTACTGTTTTGGAGCCTGAACAGGAGTACATAGTACCAGGAAACGTACATTTCCGCGGACATGTACAGGGAAGCGTGATGATGAGTCCCACCAAAGGCTTCGTGGAGAAGCACCACGTGCTGGTGGCACGGGCCCTGGTTGAGGCTGGGTCCATGAAGCACATCCCCATCAGAATGTACAACCCTGGGAACACTGCTGTCACCATAAGGAAGGGGGCGGTGGCAGGACTCCTTCAATCGGCAGAGGCAGTACAAAACCCTACCACTGACATCGAGCATGATCCACCCACTATGGAGCTTCCCAGGATACCTGACCATCTCCAAACCCTGTATGCTCAGAGTTCAAATGAGCTCAACCTTGAGGAGCGATGTCAGCTAGGTCAGCTGTTGCAGTGCTACGGGGATGTTTTCTCCAGAGGACCCACCGACTTCGGCCGTACCAGCTTGGTCCAACATGACATCGAAACCCGGCCTGGCGCTCTAGTGAAACAACAGCCCCGACGAATGGCCACAGAAAAACAACAAGATGCTGACCAGCAGATACAGCAAGGCCTCGAGGCTGGTTTCACACGCCACAACCGTTAGTAGTGCAAGACTACTTTAGTAAGTGGGTGGAGGCATATCCCTTGCCAGATCAGCAGGCTGTGACGGTGGCCGCGGTGTTTACCTCTGAGTGGGTGTGTTGGTATGGAGCGCCATACACCCTCCACAGCAACGAAGGCCCAAATTTTGAATCTGAGGTTTTTTCAGAAGATGTGTGGGACTCTTGGTATCGAGAAGACCCGTACCACACCCTTCAGGCCACAGTCTGATGGCCAGGTTGAACGGTTTAATGCCACGCTTCAAAAGATCTTGGCCACCACAGCAGAGCGTTGCCATTGGGGCTGGGACCTCATGCTTCCCTATGCGGTCATGGCCTACAGAGCGACACAACACAGCTCGACTGGGTTCACTCCTAACATGATGCTGTGTGGAAAGGAAGTGACGGAACCCATTGACCTCGTCGCCGGCCTGCCTCCAGACTCGGACAGTGCAGAGGACGCTCCGCAGTATGTCACTCAGCTTCGCCAGCGACTACAACTCTCTCATCAGATCGCTAGGGAGGCCCTCGGTCAAGCTGTCACACGGGCGAAGAAACAGTACGACAAGGCTATCTGCCACACCGCATACAGCATAGGTGATGCTGTCTGGTATCTGGTTAAAGGGAAGCAAAGAGTTCAAAACAAAGTGAGGAAGTTCCTGCCTTCATATGATGGGCCATACTTCATTGTGGGACAACTGGATGACCTGGTGTGTCGCATTCAGAAAGGGCACAGGACAAAGGCAACGGTGGAACACCACGACAAGTTGAAACGCTTCAGGTCCCGCACTCCGATGGATAACAGCTGGGCCTTCAAACACGCACAAGTCTGGAACCCAGTTGAGGTCCCTCCTCCTGACATGGACACTGACATCGTCGACTCTGACCCAGGGTTGTCCAGCCTGTTCTCTGACGCAGCGGGTGGAGAGCCTGACAGCCAGCAACTAACCGAACTGGTCGTTGATGATCTTTCCAGTCCGGCCCCTCCTTCACCAGCTTCTCTCCACATGGATGTGCTCCCCCCAAGCAGTGGGGAAGTTCATGCCAGTGGGGGTAGTGCATTGCCGCGGAGTCAAGAAGGGACTGTTTCAGATTGTGGGTTGAGACAAACACCTACGAGGCCTAACAGGAGTAGGAGGGCTCCTAACAAATATGGAGAGTGGGTGGCTCATTGAACTGAATTGTTGAGAAAAAAAGAAATCAGTGTTGCTTGCACGCACACAAGGGGAAAAAATGCTTGCGATGACTTGTCATCATTTTGTTGTGCGTGTTTGCACTGTTGTTCAGTTATTATTGACGTTCTATTTAGGAGGAAACGTAAACAGTTGAGTATTAATACCTGGTGAAAAATGTTGTGAGTTGAAAGGTGAAACAGAAATGTTGGTCAGATATTTGCACTTATAATTCCGGTTAGAATTGAGAAGTGTCTTATTTTTTGGTGTTTCTGTTGAATGCCAGGATAGTTGAGTTATATAGTATGCAATGACCTGTTTGTGATCACATTAGGTGTGATCTGTTTCATTGGTTGACTAACATGCCTCCCTTACAGAGTACCCAAAGAATCAGTACAGAGAAAGCAAATGCACTACCCACCACCACTAACAGACTTACACCCAAAGGGAGATGCACAGGGATGCAGAACGATTCCTATGGCCTAATGGACTGTTCAAATGGACTGTTACTCCGTCTACCTCTCTGCATGGTACCTTGGAAGAGACAAAAAGGGGAAACAAGGACAATTGAAGTGTATCTATATGGCTCTGTGATCTGTCTAAGAAATGTATGATAGATAACTGTATCTGTGTTGGAGTGGAATTATGTGTAATGCCATCCATAGTGGGGGTAGTGTTGGTAAATAAGGGTTTACCGCTTTAAGAGCAAGATCTGGGGTCGGACTCTGATTGGTTGGTAGGGAGGGGGGAATGAGGAAGTTGTTGTTGTGTGGCGCGAACGGTATTGGGAGCTCCGCGCAAGTGAAAGAACATATTATTACTAAGAACTGTGATATATTGGACCTATGTCAACGTTTTGTGCAGCTGTGAAGAAGGATTAAATGTGTTTCCAAAGAGAGAAGATGGTGTCCTCGCCATTTTCAGACGAAGTGAACTATTGTACTGTGTTGGGTTGTACTCCGGAGTTTAGCTAGCTAGCACCAGGCAGTGACGGACAGCGCCAGCGAACTTCGGCCCTGGATCCGAAATAAATTCGGTTCCCCTGTAGCTTCCGGCGAAGGTAGTCAGAAGACGGAGACAGGAAAAGTAACAATGCTTTTTCCGATTAACCACACTGATAGAGACTACTCTAGCTTTCCATTTAAACTTGAACATGACGTATTTACATATTTAGGAATCAAAGTCACCCATACAATGGGGAGGTTATATAACCATAACTTCAAGACACTAATAGAACGAACAAAACAAGTTTTTAAAAAGGGGTCAATGCTACCAACTCCATTAGCGGGCCGCATTAATATAGTTAAAATGACAGTCTTACCCAGATTTCTTTATCTTTTTCAAATGATTCCCATATTCATACAAGACAACTTTTCAACAATTAGATAGATTAATTTCATCATTCATCTGGAACAATTCAAACCCCAGGACGAAGAAAATATACTTGGAGGTCCCTAAGGAGACAGGGGGATTAGGCTTGCCTAACTTTATTTGTTACTACTGGGCTGCGAACATTGTAAAACTTTTACACTGGACATTTACATATAAGAATCAACAGGGTACAGATTGGGTTCACATGGAACTCTTATCCAATCCTTTACCGATGTTCACCTCTCTACTACCACATAATCGTAACATACAAATAACAAATCCGGTGGTTAAAGCTTCACTTAGGATATGGCTACAGTTTAGGAGGCATTTTGGATTAAAGCATGCTAGCGGTCTTTTTCCAGTAGCAAATAATCAATTCTTCTCGTCATCTTTGTTAGATAACACATTTCAACACTGGCATAGAAATGGACTGGTGTTTTTCTGTGATCTATTTAAAGATGGAACATTCACCTCATTTGAAACACTTACCAAAGACCATAACATACCCAGATCCCATTTTTTTAGATACCTTCAAATCCGTAGTTTTGCCAAGAAAGTGTTACCCTAATTTCCGTATCTGCCACCCAGAAGCCAATTAGATGTTATTCTAGAGATGGATCCCTTTGGGAAAAAACGGGTCTCTATAATTTACACACTGATACAGGGAACAGATATCCTGGGACAAAACAAAAACTGCACGGGAGAGAGATTTAGGTGTAGAGCTTTCTGAAGAGGCATGGCGGGACAGCTTAACTCGTATACATACGTCCTCATTGTATATACGACATGGGTTAATTCAGTTTAAGGTGCTTCACCGTCTTCACTACTCGGGGGACAAGCTTGCCAGAATCTTTCCCACCACAGACCCTGGCTGTCCGAGGTGCAGCCATAGTCCAGCCTCGGTGGGACACATGTTCTGGGCATGCCCCTCCCTCAACAGTTATTGGGGACAGATATTTAATGTATTCTCACATATCTGTAAACAGACCATAACCCCTGATTTTCACACAGCCATCTTTGGCATACCGCCCCCTAACTGTAAGGTCACAACTTTGCAGCTCATTACTAGCATGTAGACTTATCCTATTTAACTGGAAGTCGAATAAAGCTCCATAATTTTTTGCAGTGGTTGAGGGAGGTGCTGTCCTTTCTACCTTTAGAAAAGCTCCGATATAAAATATGTAAAACCCGCAAAAACTTTACTTTGACCTGGAGTCCTTTCATAGACTTTATTGAAGGTTTTCCCTTTTATTGAATGTACTTTTTATTTACCTGGTTGTAACGACAATACAACCAGGTAATACAACTTTATATCGTCTTCAAAAATATGGTTATTATGTGGAATTGGAATAAGAAATCCCTGCATAGTCCTTTTTTTCTTTTTCTTTTTTTCTTTTTTGAGCGTTGGGGGGGGGGGGAGGATTCCTACACGTTTCTTTTCGTTGTTGTTGTTGTTCGTGTGTCTTGTATACCTGTTCCAAAAAAATTTGAAAATTGGAAAATAAAGTTTTAAAAAAAGGAAAAGATGCCATTGTTGTGGATCAGGCACACAATCCAAAGCCATGAACAATCCATCAATGTCATTGCAGAAACAGAGGTTTCCAGGCTGTGCAAAGAAGTTTGTCAAATGTTCTTGACGGTTCCAGAAGATAGACATTTTTGTATCTGGTGGCAGCAAACCCCCATCCTTGCAATCTTGAACCAAGTAGTTCTGCTTTAGGTTTTGACAAATCTAAATCCCTGACGAGGTCATTCAATTCTGGCTGTGTTATCAGATGAAGATAACCAGGCATAAAGGGTTCAATATCTGGATCAGTGTTGTCATCATGTGGCACTGGTCTCATGGCTGAAGGCAGATTGGGATATTCAACAGATTTCATGTTTTTAGTAAGGAAGCCAGATACATCGGTCAGACAGAAGTAACAGTCCATCACGCGATCCTTCTGTTGTCGCCATATCATTGGGACTGCAAATGGCATTGATGTCCGAGTACCTCTGAGCCAAGCTACTTATGTGTTCATTTTGTGTACTTACTTTGTAGTACCTTCAATTTTATAACTGCAGTGTTTACTGTGTTTGTATATTTCAGTTTCACCTTTTGGCAAGTAAACATCATAAACTTCACTCCGTCTCCTGAAATGATTGATTGCCGAAGAGTTTAGCTGACTGGATAGTTGGATTATTAATCAGATCCTCCGAGACCAGTACAACTCTTTTCTTCATCTTGAGTGGAGTTTAGCTTTGTGCTTAGTCTGCGGTTCTTACGCCCTCACGAGAACACTAAAGGGAGAGTTGCGTCAGGAAGGGCATCCGGCGTAAAGTCTTCGCCAAATCAAATGTGCGGATCATAAATAAGATTTCCATACCAAATCGGCCGAGGCAAGAGTTAAAGGGAAGGTTTACAAGATGGTTGTGAGACCAGCTATGTTATATGGTTTGGAGACAGTGGCACTGATGAAAAGACAGGAGGCGGAGCTGGAAGTGGCAGAGTTGAAGATGATAAGATTTTCATTGGGAGTGACGAAGAAGGACAGGATTAGGAACGATTATATTAGAGGGACCGCTGAAGTTGGACGGTTTGGAGACAAAGCAAGAGAGGCAAGATTGAGATGGCTTGGACATGTGTGGAGGAGAGATGCTGGGTATATTGGGAGAAGGACGCTGAATATGGAGCTGTCAGGGAAGAGGAAAAGAAAGCAAAAGAGGAGGTTTATGGATGTGGTGAGGGAAGACATGCAGGTGGCTGGTGTGACAGAGGAAGAGGCAGAGGACAGAAAGAAATGGAAACGGATGATCCGCTGTGGCGACCCCTAACGGGAGCAGTCGAAAGTATTAGTAGAAATCATCGAGCTTGAATCAATCCTGGAATGTGACCATTAAATCAGTCCCAACTAAAACAACACGGTGGCCCAGTGGTTAGCACTGTTGCCTCACAGCAAGAAGGTCCTGGGTTCGAACCCCAGGCTGTCCCAGGTCCTTTCTGTGTGGAGTTTGCATGTTCTCCCTGTGTCTGCGTGGGTTTTCTCCAGGTGCCCGTTTCCTCCCACCATCAAAGATGCATGTTAGGGTTGATACTCCTGCCTGTGCCCCTGACGAAGGAAATAGGGAAGGTAGGGGGGGACTGGAGTTGATCCCTGGGCACTACACTGCGGCTGCCCACTGCTCCTAGCAAAGGATGAGTTAAATGCAGAAGACGAATTTTGTTTTATGTATGTACAATGACAAATATATATATATACACTACCGTTCAAAAGTTTGGGATCACCCAAACAATTTTGTGTTTTCCATGAAAAGTCACACTTATTCACCACCATATGTTGTGAAATGAATAGAAAATAGAGTCAAGACATTGACAAGGTTAGAAATAATGATTTGTATTTGAAATAAGATTTTTTTTACATCAAACTTTGCTTTCGTCAAAGAATCCTCCATTTGCAGCAATTACAGCATTGCAGACCTTTGGCATTCTAGCTGTTAATTTGTTGAGGTAATCTGGAGAAATTGCACCCCACGCTTCCAGAAGCAGCTCCCACAAGTTGGATTGGTTGGATGGGCACTTCTTGCGTACCATACGGTCAAGCTGCTCCCACAACAGCTCAATGGGGTTCAGATCTGGTGACTGCGCTGGCCGCTCCATTACCGATAGAATACCAGCTGCCTGCTTCTGCTCTAAATAGTTCTTGCACAATTTGGAGGTGTGTTTAGGGTCATTGTCCTGTTGTAGGATGAAATTGGCTCCAATCAAGCGCTGTCCACTGGGTATGGCATGGCATTGCAAAATGGAGTGATAGCCTTCCTTATTCAGAATCCCTTTTACCCTGTACAAATCTCCCACCTTACCAGCACCAAAGCAACCCCAGACCATCACATTACCTCCACCATGCTTAACAGATGGCGTCAGGCATTCTTCCAGCATCTTTTCATTTGTTCTGCGTCTCACAAACGTTCTTCTTTGTGATCCAAACACCTCAAACTTGGATTCATCCGTCCACAACACTTTTTTCCAGTCTTCCTCTGTCCAATGTCTGTGTTCTTTTGCCCATCTTAATCTTTTTCTTTTATTGGTCAGTCTCAGATATGGCTTTTTCTTTGCCACTCTGCCCTGAAGCCCAGAATCCCGCAGCCGCCTCTTCACTGTAGATGTTGACACTGGTGTTTTGCGGGTACTATTTAATGAAGATGCCAGTTGGGGACCTGTGAGGCGTCTGTTTCTCAAACTAGAGACTCTAATGTACTTATCTTCTTGCTCAGTTGTGCAACGCGGCCTCCCACTTCTTTTTCTACTCTGGTTAGAGCCTGTTTGTGCTGTCCTCTGAAGGGAGTAGTATACACCGGTGTAGGAAATCTTCAATTTCTTAGCAATTTCTCACATGGAATAGCCTTCATTTCTAAGAACAAGAATAGACTGTCGAGTTTCAGATGAAAGTTATCTTTTTCTGGCCATTTTGAGCGTTTAATTGACCCCACAAATGTGATGCTCCAGAAACTCAATCTGCTCAAAGGAAGGTCAGTTTTGTAGCTTCTGTAACGAGCTAAACTGTTTTCAGATGTGTGAACATGATTGCACAAGGGTTTTCTAATCATCAATTAGCCTTCTGAGCCAATGAGCAAACACATTGTACCATTAGAACACTGGAGTGATAGTTGCTTGAAATGGGCCTCTATACACCTATGTAGATATTGCACCAAAAACCAGACATTTGCAGCTAGAATAGTCATTTACCACATTAGCAATGTATAGAGTGTATTTCTTTAAAGTTAAGACTAGTTTAAAGTTATCTTCATTGAACAGTACAGTGCTTTTCCTTCAAAAATATGGACATTTCAATGTGATCCCAAACTTTTGAACGGTAGTGTATATATATATATATATATATATATAGAGAGAGAGAGAGAGAGAGAGAGACAGACAGACAGACAGACAGACAGTGTGTGTGTGTGTGTGTGTCTTTTAACTTGAAAATAATTTCAAACAAACTTTCAAATAAAACCTGTCAAACATTCAAACCCATCTCAAACCAGGTCTCACCCTTCACTAGTCAGGCTCGTTGTCAAAATTGCAATTCTGGCACATAAATTGCCTTGCCAGGGGAGCGCTCTTCATGAGCCCACTATTTGCCTATCACGCATTGGACCCAAGTCTCTCTGGAACGGATGTTCGTGTAGCAGAAGTAAAAAGTACCCGCATGTTAATACGCTGAGGTTCGTCAAAATATTATGTTATTGTTCCCAAGGGAGTCCTGTTCTAACGCCCTTTAATTATAATGTAACGTGCATGGATAACTAGACACGTTGGTCCTTGACTAATGGGTCGGACCCTTTAGTCGACTGGTTAACGTTGTCGCTTGCGGAGTGGGAAAAACGAGTTCGCGTCCCGGCTGTGGCAGTTCCCGGACTGCCCCCCGAATTTGCTACATTGGTGTCAGAAGTGGGATGGTGAGGCCGTGAGGTCTTCGGAAGTGCGTGCGCCCAGAGGCGCGAGGGAGCTGAAGCGCGGGGACGCGCTTCCCGAAGGCGGGGGGTATTGTAACGTCCATGGATAAGTAGACACGTTGGTCCTTGACTAACGGGTCGGTCGACTTGTTAATGTTGTCGCTTGGGGAGTGGGAGAGACGGGTTCGCGTCCCGGCTGTGGCGGTTCCCGGGCTGCCCCCCGAATTCTCTACAATAGAAACGCCCTCTTATGGTGTTAGTTGGCAGTGGCTGTAATCGCTAAACGTCACTCGTGCCTTTTCTCGCGATCGGTGACGAGAGTGGGCGAGAGCGCCGGTCTGCGAGGGGATAAAGAAGTCTCTGTGAATGTTCTCATTCATCCAGGTCATGGTTATCCAAAGGAATTGAATCAAGTACAACTGGACATATATACCAAGTCCAGTCCAGTTGCACTTGATTCAATTCCTTTGGATAAAGAAGTGAGTTTGGAGAAATGCGTTGGCTTTGTTGAAAAGGTAATGCCAAAAGTTTCAAGTAACGTTCATACCAATTTGTGGAATAATTCCCGGGCTGTCAACTCGACATTCTGCGACGGGATGATGTTTGCCTGTTTCATGAGCAGCAGAAGAATCCGACACGGAGTTTTGTGTAACGCTAGCGAATTAAGTAGCATAGTAAGCTATACCGTGCATTCGTTAGCAGAGTGAATGGACAATAGGCCGCCCATTAGCTAACAAAGCTAACCAAGAGGAATCATACAACGTTTTCAACGAGGAAATGCTGAGGAAAACTAGATAGCACTCTTGAGCTACCAGGCCACTCAGAGTTCCTCTGGCCACGTTGGAATAAAGGACGCAGGAGGCTCGTCTCTCTTGTTCCGCGAGGGTTTCGTCAGCATGCACGGCTATGGATGCCTCACTCCAATAGACGCTGACTAACGGACGCAATAGAAACCGCACGTGAACCCATACATCCTGACAAGTCATTTGCTGCTGCGCAGCACACAGACCAAAGACGAGGGGCCACATTCGCAAATGGCTCCACACAAATAAGGCACAGGCACTCATCATCTGATGAAGAGGCATCTGGAATTTTTCTTTTTATACCTGCCGTGTTTTTCTTTGGTGATTTTGGTGTTTTAGATTTGGTTCCCCTGCATTTATTTTTGAACAGATTCATTCTACCTTGTGCCTGCCTTTCAGCCACAAGTGCCTCCTTCATTGGTGTGTCAATTTTTCTTGTTTTGTTTTGTTTTGTTTTTTCCGGTTGGCAGGCTAGTTTTCTTGGACCAGCTTTTGCTTATGGCCAAATGCCATCTGGAGTTGATTGGTGGGTGGAGCTGACATGACGAGGTGAGGTGGTGCTAATGGGCAGGGCTGGGTTAGTGCTGGTGCTGGGGCCTGGAAGTGCTGGGTTCGTGCGGGGGCCGGGAAGGGCTGGGTCCTGAAAGGGGCGATCTGAGACATAGGATGGTGCAAATTTTGTCTCCAAGAACACATCCCTGTTGTAAGGTTGCACCCCTGTCACCCGAAAGCCAGCCTGAATACTCAGTGGGGTTGCAGCCAGAGGATATGCAATTGTCACAATCCCAGGGATGTCATAGATTGTGATTATTTTCCCTGGGTTGCTCCTCATCCAAGAATCAGACATTGAGATTATGTGCCTCTTCAGTGGCCCATAAATGGTTCTGTCCAAAGGTTGCAGCCTATGTGAGCAGTGGGGTGGGAAGGAGAGCATAATAATTTTCTTTGGCAAAATTTAATCCATCTATGTAAAGATGGGAGCTGTGGTTTTCCAGAAGGAGGAAGCATGGCTTTTCCTTTGAACGCGTGTTCAACAAAATGATTGAGGAAATCCACAAAGTGTGTTTCCTTCATCCAGCCAAAAGGGTTTGCACCTCCTTTGCTGCCAGATGGTCCATGGTTGGGGAAGTGATCGCAGCAGTTCACCCAAGGGAATATGAAGTAGGGGGGAATATTGTTCCCTGTTGCTGAGAT
The DNA here is from genome assembly GCF_029633865.1 of Lampris incognitus. Taxonomy (NCBI): domain Eukaryota; kingdom Metazoa; phylum Chordata; class Actinopteri; order Lampriformes; family Lampridae; genus Lampris; species Lampris incognitus. The sequence continues at coordinate 27,800,754 of NC_079221.1, read as the reverse complement.
TGCACATGCTAGCATCACAAGGGCAGTGTTTCCCAACCCAGTCCTCAAGGAACACCTATCCTGCAGATTTTCTTTGCAACCCTGAATAGATACCTGTTTGTAGTTATTCAACCAATCAGCAATGAATTATGTCAGCCGTTGCACACCTTGCATAATTAAGTGCTGTGAGATGAGTGGTTGAGTAAGTACAAGCAGGGCTACCTATGCAGGGTTACAATTAAAATCTGCAGGGTAGGTGTTCCTTGAGGACTGGGTTGAGAAATGCTGCACTAGGGTACCCCCTTCGCCAGATGTCAGTGACCCTACTTGTTTAAACCTACGTCTGCCCATCAATCAGTCTGGTTTCTGCACAGTCATCACACTAGTTTCATCCATATTCCAGATGTCCCATGGTCCCAGGGAATGCCAGCCTAACACTTTCTCCATATTGTCAAAGAAAGCCTTGACATTCTCTTTGTTAAAGGCACTTGCCCTGGCAAGGCTATTTGGGTCATTCTATGAAACGTGTGCCATTTGGGTCCGTAACGTTTGATGAGATGCATAAGGCACAAAATTGTTCCAAAATTTGCTTCCAAGCCTTAAAGCTGTTAATTAAAGTATTCTTGTCAACATGATATATCAGAAAATACTATTCTTAAAGAGTAAAATACTATTTTTTAATCATTTTCCATTAGTACATGGCCATTTTCACATGTCCATATTGACCAACATAACATTTGCATCTAAAATATCTTCAAATAAATGTTATATTTTTATCAAACCTTTCTTATTTTCAGGAGTATATGCATGTCTCTGTTTACATCAGATATAATAATTTGTTGCATATTTGAAATACTGATGCTTTTATTCACATTTTGAATGGTCAGTATTTGTTTAGTTTAATACAAACATATATTTGTAGCATGCTGTTGTATTAATAAAGCCTAATTTTGATATATATTTTGGATCTTGTATCATTAACTCATGCCTACATTTACAGTATATCCAGAATCAACAAAAGTTTCTAATGTTGGATGAAGTCTAAAACCAACAGATCACAGTGAGACAATTATTCCATACCACCCTGTCACAGTGAACCACTCCGTCACAGGGTAATTTTGTAAAAAAATAATGAAAAGGGAGTGAAATACTCCATAAATTAATGTTGAATAACATTCTTGTTTTGGGGACTAATCAAATAAAAGTAACCTTTATTTGAAATGTTAAAGTGAATTAGTATTTTTTGTACAAACAGTGAGGTCATTGACATGTCGAATTCATATTTCAAGATTAAGTATCTAAAAATGAAAGAAATAATTAAATTATATACTAAATATTGATGGTTTCCAAAAAAGGACATTTTACTAGTAGGGAAACATTAGATTTTTAACATTTATTTCAGGCCTGTTACTCAAATGGTGTACATAATTGTCCGTGACGGGGTGGTACAAGAATGGCTCCCATGTCTGAATAAAAAGGAACATATTAATAAGGCTTTTATGCCTGAGGTGGGAAAATTTGTTTTTTTTTTGGAGGATTAATATGTCTTTAATGTTGTAGGAAAAAAAAGTTGTTCTTGATAAAAATTGCAAAGTGGAAATGGCACCTGTTTCATAGAATGACCCAGTTGCCTCTGGCTTTCTGAGAGAGTATAGGGTACCACTTAGGTGAATCGGCCATACTAAATTGTCCTTGGGTATGAAAGTGTGTGTGTGTGTGTGTGTGTGTGTGTGTGTGTGTGTGTGTGTGTGTGTGTGTGTGTGTGTGTGTGTGTGTGTGTGTGTGTGTGTGCGCGCGCGCGCGTGCGCGCGCGTGTCTACCCTGTGATGGCCTGGCAGCCTGTCCAGGGTGTCTCCCTACCCGCCGCCCAATGACTGGAATGATGCTGGAATAGGCTCCAGCATCTCAGCGACCCTATATGGATGGATGGATTTAAACCATCCGCTACTGGCCTTTTCTTTTTCTACCCAGGCTGGTAGAAACTGCAGCTCTTGTGCCACTGCAAATTCATATGCTAGCTTTTTCACCTCAGTTGGCGACAAACCAAAATAGATTTCAGCTGATCTCATAAGGTACTGCTCAAGCTGGAGCTCCAAGTCTGGGCTAAAAACCTGCTGTGGATATTTATACCCAACCACTGTAGCTGGGATGGCTGTCTAACTTTCTATTTCAGCTGCCGTGAATGTCTTAGTGTATCAAGCCAGCGTACCATAGTTAATGTTATAATCCTTTGCTGTACTCCTGATTGATTTATTTGCCAGCTTCACTTGTCTCACTGCCCTTAGCATCACTTCAGGTGGCGTTCTGCCATTTTCTGTTTTTCTTTCATAATCAAGTTGCATTTTCTTGACCATCTCTTCTCCTCTCCTTACCTGCCTACCTTCCTTCCTTTCTTTAAAAACACATTCACAAAATTCAAAATTACATTGAAATTCAAAATTGCAAAATTACATCTGTGTCTATGTATACTGGCAACTTGTCTCAATGATTTTGGAGCAAGTTGTCACATGTGATAACTTACCCCAAAATCACTGAGACAAGTAAATGATAATAATAATGGATTACATTTGGTATATACTAGCGCTTACCCCAAACTGCCATTTTTGCTAATGTTTAATTTGCTATATCTTAAAGTTAGCTTAAAGCAGGACATTAGCAAAGGTATAACGAGACACTTTATTCTCTCCTCTACCAAGCACAAATGTATAGTTGTGAAGATTTTTAACTAGAAGATTATTGCAAAAAAAAAAGTCAAGTTAAATTTTTTCATTTAGAATGTGAAAAATCATAAATCAGTGGTCACCTCCGTTAAGAGCAGAGGTGGCAAAAGTACACACATTCTTTACTCAAGTAGAAGTACAGATACTTGTGTAAAAATAAAGTCTAGTAAAAGTAGAAGTACTGACTCAACTTCTTTACTCAAGTTGAAAGTAAAAAGTACAGGCTCTGAAATGCACTTAAAGTATAAAAGTAAAAAGTACAGGCTCGGCCATTTCACCATGTCACCTTTACTTTTAGCCAAAGTTACATTATCGTTGTGTTTTAATTTAGTTGAAGGCACAGATTAATTTGAAACGTCTGGCCTGAAAATAGTCCTTGGAGAAAAGATAATTTTTTGAATTCAAATGTCCATGTCTTCCATCAAGGCACCTTGAATATTAGCCAGAGAAGTAGATCATTTTATGATAGGTCTATCCCCTGAAAATATGAAAAAAAAACATGCGACAACACCGGTATAGTCCTTTCCCCCCCAAATCGTTGAGCTCCACTATCTTTTTTTTTCAAAAAACTTTTATTTACAACAAACAGGTATACAATTGTCATACAGAGCAAAAACCGAAACAAAACAACCCCCTCCCCCCAAAAAAACAAAAAAATTTACAGACAAGGGGAGTTCAAAGTCCACTCGTTTTAAGTCCTCTCGGAGTTCAAATAAAATGTACTTTCTTTAAAATATCAAAAGTTTTTACAGCTTTTTGTTTTTCACATTTTCAGTTAAGGTGCCATACTGCTGGAGTTCAACAACAAATCGATGAAAGGGTTTGGAGTCAGACCATTTAGATTTGTGGATGTGGAATTTACCAAGAATAATCAAAAGCTGAATTATATAGGTAATATTGCTGTCCAGCCCATAAAACACAAAATATAACATCACATCAAATACATTAATCTGTACATTAGTACCAATTTTTCCATTTATAAAGTCTTGCATATCAATCCAAAATACCTTTGAATGGGTAAAAAAACATTACAAAAAACACAAGTATATTCCATATTTAGCTTAAATCTTTCCAAGACTTCTTTAGCGGGGTAAATTCGATGTAAGATCTTAAAGGATTCTGTCATGTCCCTGCCTCGTCAGGCCACCCCCACTACCTCACCTAGCTCATCTGGTTCATCGATCTCACCTGGAGCTCTCCAGAGCTCACACCTGACCGGCATCTCCAATCAGGCCAATCAGCCCATCTCGGCCAGGATAAGAAGCCGGTCTGCTCTGCAAAGAATGCCAGATCGTTGAACCACTAAAAGTGTGTAAGACGACTCTAGCGCAAGCTTAAACCCTTTGTAACCAAGCCTAACCCCTGTTCCCTGTGCCTCTGGTTTGACCTCCCTGCCACTGCCTGGACCACGCCTGTACGAGTACTACGACCATGCCAAGCCCACCGCCTGTACGAGAACCATGACCCTGCTAAGCCCACCGCCTGTCCGAGAGCCCTAACCCCTGTTCCCTCTGCCTCTAGTTTGACCTCCCTGCCATTGCCTGGACCACGCCTGTATTAGTACCACGACCCTGCCAAGCCCACCGCCTGTACGAGAACCACGCCCCTGCTAAGCCCACCGCCTGTCTGAGAGCCCTGTTCCTGCCTAACCCTGCAAAACAATAAACGTGCCCCTTTGGCTTTCCCCCCTTTCTGTATCACGTTCTGCTTTTGGGCCCTACATCTGGTCGCCCTGAGAGATACTTCTTTCACTTTGTTATTAATACAATAATTGTTTAGGATACAACAAGCTTTTTTTCCACTGTAAATCCCTCATAATAGAAGACCAAAAGTCTTGCTGCAGGAGGTGCAATAGTCCAAAGTGTTGCTGATGTGTCTGTTACTGCATGTTTTATTGCGAATATCAATATCGCCAATAAAGATTTGCCTTCTGTAAGGTTATAACACTTAAAAAGCTGAAGAGAACCCATGGGAATTGCATCAAAAATAATAGCATATTCTTTGGGTGTGATTGGTGTCTTACATTTTTGAAGAAATTCTGAATATGACAGTAGCTCACCATTTCTATTTCTCAATTGACCAACTAGTAAAACTCCATCGTCATACCATGAGTGATAAAACAGGAATTTATTTTTGTATAAAATGTCATTATTCCAGATAAAGTGCCTATGAGGAGTGAAATTGTGCTTATATACTGTAGCGAATTCAGGGGACAACGCAACCACAGGAACTGCCGCGGCCGGGTCGCGAACTCGTATCGCCCGCACCGCAGGAGACATCGCTCACCGCTCGACTAAAGGGTCAGACTCACTAGCCAGCGGCCAGCGTGTCTACTTATCCATGCACGTTACAATACCAATAACCATGCTAAAAGAGCTTGTCTATAGAAGTTAGCTAATGTAATTGGGATTTTGTCAACAGAAAAAATACATTTTAACAAAAAAAATCAATGCCACCAGTAGAATTAAATAAATGTGCAGGAAAAGCATACCAGATAGTGTTGGGATTCTTTCAAAATTCCATAAACCACTTAATCTTAAAAGTATTGTAACGTGCATGGATAAGTAGACAGGTTAGCCCTTGGCTAACGGGTTGGAGCCTTTAGTCGAACGGTATGCGATGTCTGCCGCGGTGCGGGAGATACGGATGTGGGTATGTGTCCTGCTCCCAGCACTAGCGCCATCTCTGGTCGGTCGGGCGCCTGTTCGAGGGGGAGAGGGAACTGGGGGGAATAGCGGGATCCTCCCACGCGCTACGGTGTACTGGAGGAGACGCCATAGTCTGCAGCCCTCTCGGGATCGGCAGAGGGGGTGGAGCAGCGACCGGGACAGCTCGGAATAGCGGGGTAATCGGCCGAATTCAATTGGGGAGAAAAAAGGGAATATTTTTTTTAACCTTTGAGTAGCCCCCTCTAATGGTGAAAATATTAGCGACGTGACAATTTACCCATGTGACAAGAAGCCCCGGTCTCCCCTATATGTAAATGTGAGCAGCCTGTCTGCCAGCACCTGACAAAGCAGGCCCAGGCATGCCTAAAACAACAGTTGCATAGCACCTACACTGAATGCATGCCCAGGCATGATTGGACTGACAAAACAGCTTGCTTTGTGGTCAATATACCAATAGACTTGAAATATTACGGGAAATTACAAAATTAGGTTATATCTACAAAACGGTATGTGATATGAAAATTGTATGGTGATTTTCGTGATCAGCAACCCAAATTCCATAAAATACACCCAAAAGTGTTCAGGAAGCAAAATCTTCGTTGTCCAGTAAACAGTAAAGAAAAACTCAGTGCCTCATTTACCCCCCCCCCCCACACACACACACAACTAATTTGTTAGATCGGAATATCTGAAAAGTTAGTATTTTTGGTGTGCATTTGTAATGTGTACGCAGTTTGTTTACAATTTGAAGTAATATGTATGCAGCTTGGGGAAGACATGCGATTCTCTAGTCTAGTTCCAAAAAGAAAAGGACATTGATACGCACTCAAGGCAAATAACTAATCACATTTTCCCAGCCGTGCCCGCGCTTTCTCTGTCGGCGCAGAGGGGGTTCTAGATTATTCTAATTACACCTGGACTACTGTTGACATCGACTCCGTCCTGCTCTCCTGCTCGGTCTGAAACCGGATTATCTGTGAGCTGATGGAGCCTCCCCTGTGATTTGGACAACCCGCCCAGTCCCTCCACCATCTTTATTTTGTTTTGTTTTTTTACTTTGCTAGTGTTTGTGCGACGTAGTGGCCGTTGTTTTGCAGCGGGCGGGAGCTGTGGAGTCCCGAGCTGCAGCAGGCTGCGGTCAATAGCCTGCTCGAACGTGCACCGCTGCGGTTTAGCTGGCGCGGCCTTCACTGACGTAGACGGCGCGAATTAACTGCTATCAAGAGAAATAAGCGAATTACGCGAAGCCGCCGCCTGAAGAAAAGGAGCTATGGAGACGGAGGTTGACAAGGTCGAGCCTCAAGACAGCGAACAAGACGAGGAGGAAGATGTGTACGAGGTGGAGAGGATTATTGACATGCGAGTGGAGGAGGTAAATGCTAAGCTAACTTGGCTGCATCGGCAAACATGGCCGTCTCACGACGTTTTTGCATCCGCGACAGTGCACTTATTTAGCCAAGCGAGCCCTCGGCGACACGTCGTGGTTGCCTTATAAGAACGTAATCGGTGTTTCGGTGCCAGTTGTGACATTAACTTGTCATTTGTTTCAGTCGCAGAGCGGGAACGGCCAGACGCTGTCCCTCCTCATGCACAACTTTCCCCGTGATGTCCGTCCGCTTCTCCCCTGCGGAGGCCAAGGACGGACGGTTGGCGAGCTTGCAGATAATTTATTCGCGTCGGTCTTTGCTCAAGCACAAGTGTCACATATGGAGTTGTTTCACCATGCATCACCACGCACAGTGGCTCGGTGTTAAGCAACAGTTGATATTACGCCAGTTACGCTTTGCCGCCGCGTTGTTTAAAACGCACCTTCTGACCAATTTGCCTTAAACGCCTCTTCTCTTTCAGGCTGATGTAAACCGTGACCAACGCTGTTTAAAGGTCCGAATCAAACTGCTCTAACGTCCAATTGCAGATTTAACCAGGCAGCCTTACTATGTGTGCGGCTAAAGTCTTAGCTTGTTGATTAACTTTTGTTAAATTTGTCCTAAAATTTATTTTTTTCCAGCGTCGCTCCCTCGCTATGTAGCTAAATGAACAGTATATTAATGGGGAAAAAACTACGTTTAAGTGAGATGCTTGATTTGGTTTAAAGCCACAGGAAATTCAAATGAGCAGTTTCAAATCAAACATCAATCTCTATACTGTGGTATTTTCAGTACTCTCATTTTTAGCTGGCTTGTACAGGGCTTTAGGTACATGTTGGCAAACAGTATTTCAAATATGCAGGCCTATTCATCACTGGGCATCGATTGCTTCAAACTTTCTCTCAGAGACAATTCATAGACTTCAGGGTGGTAGAAAGTCACCCACAACTACACGATGGAAGTCGCCTACGAGTGGGTTTTAATGTAGGCTCTATAATTAATTAAGGGTGGCATGATTCATTAAGGCGTGCACTTGTTAATCCATGGGATCTGAAACAAGTGCTCGTTTCTGTTAACAGCGGCATGGGCAGTGTGTACCCTTGTCTCTCTGTAGAGAACGGCACATAGATAAACTGAATGTATTTGTATTGATGATTTGTATGAATCTTGAAATAGATCAACATTGTGTGCTGAGATATAGAAGAGACCCATTTTCGTCATAGAGGGGCACAAGTTTGGCATCAGTTACCGATTTATCGGCTCAAGTTGTCCCCTTTTATATCACAGATGATTAACCCAGCTGGGTTATGCAGCTTGAGGAGGTATGGCATCTTTTAAGTCAAGAATATCGATTAACAATACGGGGAATGGGAAGTGTGCAGGAGAGAGCATACCCCTTGAGGAGGTAAAGGTGGGAAAGTGTTGGAGACCACCATCTCACACACTATTGAACTTGTCATATCTGGTGTATTGTAGTCATGCTCTGCTTCAAGCATGTGCTACATTTACACTTTAATGTTAACCAGAACACAAGCAATTCACGTGAGCATGCCATATACAGCGGGGTTTTTTTTAGGCCTCTAGGACTCCCAGTTTCCTGTTGTTCTTTGTTTTCCCCTCCGTTACTCCCTGTGTGTTTGTAATGTCCTGATCTTGAATACTCTTATAAGGTGGGATGCAAACGCATGTATTAGCGCATGTGAACATACACACAGACAAATAATGCTTTAAAATATAAAAGGATTTTGAGGGAACACTAAAGTACCTTCAAAATAAAGTCAAAGAAGGTTGAATCCGTTCATCTGGATACGACGTTTATTGACAGATACGTTTCACACTCATCTAAGTGATGTCTTCAGTCTAAACTGAATAGTTAGTTGCATAACGACCAAAACAACGACCAATTTCATATGCAACTATAGGCATGACCATAGCGTTTCAACGGCTATAGTACACATGGCCATTGAATCTCTAGCTAATGGTCACACCCATATTTGCATATGAAACTGGTCGTTGGTTTTGGTCGTTATGCAACTGTATTGTTTATAAGGGTGGGGATACCTGCAGATAGTTTAGACTAAAGAGGTCACTTAGGTGAGTGATGAAATGTATGTCAATAAACGTAGCCAGATGAACCAATTCAACCTTTGATTTTCTTACCCGGATTATGCATGAAAACACTTCGAAACAGGGCCATGTACAGTAAGCTCTGAGGTGGCCTTTCATGAAGGGTTCATAAACCCTAATGGTACTTCCAAGCCTGCATACTCTGGACCCCTCCGTGGCAGATAATTGAGTAGTACCACTACTCTGACCTAATGGACGACTAGTTTTTAGTTTGCTGTTGCATTATGTTTTGGGTGCATGCTTTTCTTTTTATTTATAGGCAGCAAAAAAAAAGTAGCAAACACTAACGGTGACAATGGACATTGGCTAATGGCTACAAGTTTGTGTGAGTTGTCTTGTCTGTTAACATTGCTAGTCTATGGTGCCTCCCCCCATAGTGATAGAGGAGAGAATTGAGATTGGTGAAACCAGATGATAGAAGGAAAATACCATCCCTGCTGTCAGTATGCCAGAGACATAGCCATTAAATGAATGTATGTGTTCGTCTTTCTGTGTGGCCTGTATTTGGATGTGGGCTGATGGCAAATAAAGCTTCAGTCACTAGCTAAATAAACATGCTACACGTGCTGTGAGTCCAGTATGAAGTGAGCATAAGAGAAATTGCACTCTGCCAGAAATGTTAGTTGTCAGTTCAGTTTAGGAATGACTACAACTTCTACAGCAGGTTTTACTGATGGCATGTCATATTTTTCAGAAACTGAAAGGAAGAGTGGAATAAGGCGAGGAAAAATGTTGACCCAACAAATTGTTGCATTATAGCGATTCTTTTTTTTTTCCCATAAATTTATTTCTGATTTTTCCGTTTTTTCTCCCAATTTAGTGGCCAATCGATCCCTATTTTAATTCAAACACCCACCCTCGTACTGCATGCGTTCGCCAACTGCATCTCTCCGGCCGGCAGTCTCGAAGGAGACGTCTCCCCACTTTCGTGACAAGGCGACTCCAGGCCGAACCACTGTTTTTTCTGACACACAGAGACGCATTCACGTGACAAACACAAGCCGATTCCGCCCCCCTCCCGAAGACAGCATTGCCAATGATTGCTGCTTCATCGAGTCCGGCCATAGTCGGATTTGACGAGACCGGGGCGCGAACCCCAGTCCCCAGTGGGCAACTGCATCGACACAAAGCCGATGCTTAGACCGCTACACCACCGCGGACCCTCATTATAGCCATTCTGTTCGTGTTTCGTGTGGTTTCATATTCCTAGTAAATTTAGACCTTTAAATGGGAATATCTGTCAGCATAAGAAGTCCCACATCTCCCCCCCTCTTTCTGATGAGTGAAACAGAGAAATGCGCACCCCCAGTTCAGTGATTGATTATGAGGGAGTGACACTGGAGGAGCTGCCCCGTGTCTTAAAGTTGACCTTGAGAATGGGTGGTTTACTGTGTCTTTGTGCTGAATAGACTTTGGTACAACATGCCGACTTCTCTCAATTGCCTATATGAATACACATATCTTAAATGGTTTTGCAGAACACTTTATTTGATGACATATTAGGATTCATTAATTTCACATGCTGTGTCACACTTTTTCATTCATTGTAATTGCTACCTCAGAAGTCCTAGCCACATGCTGTAACTGTGATCAGGTTGGGGAATTATCACCTGCCAAATGCAGGTAAATTATGACTAGCTGGCAGGTTGGTCTAGCAGCCACAAACTGGTAATAGGTACTTTGCTGCTCTGCTTGTGAAAGTAGGTTTCGAAATTGTGAACCCAATGTTTAATCTCTCAGATGGAGGCTGTGATGTCCTGCCCTGAATATGATGCTTAAGCTTGATCAATATATTTAAGTGTCAGATCATGGCCTTGTTGTCTTCTCTCTGCTTACAGGGTGAGATGCTCTACAGAGTGCGCTGGAAAAATTACTGCTCTGATGATGACACCTGGGAACCAGAAGCCCACTTGGAGGATTGTCGCGAAGTCCTCTTGGCTTATAAAAAGTTGGTGGCAGAGGTCAAGGTCAAGAAAGACGCTGAAGCTAAGAAGAGCATGGTAGGTCTACAGATAGGTCACCATTATAAAACACTACTGGTATAATCAGAACCTGTGTATATATTTAAGGAGCACTTAGTAGAATAAAACTTGATACTCATTTGATCAGAGATTATTCTTGTTCAGCAGCCATTGTTTCTGTTCATCTCTAGTGTACTTGTTTATATATATATATATTTTTTTTAATTGAGTTGACTCCTGACACTCCAGTGTGGACCCTACTCTTGCTCACATAGATTTCCTCAAGGTGCTTACTCTTCTACAGCCCCAAGAGTTCTCCAAAATTTCCTTTGGTGTCTGTGATACAGTGCCATTGCTTCAAAAAAATCATTCTCTGCTGGCTGACTGCTGATCAAGCATTACCGTAGCAAGCCCAAGAGAACACGAAGGTCCCCTATCTTTATTTGTTGCATTAAGGCTTTTATTGTTTCTATTTCCTGTATAAACGGAAATATATTTATTTTGTTGTATTTGGATGTACATCAGCATGAAAAAATTGACAAACTTCTAACATTGAACATAACTGTTTACAGAGAAATGAGGCTTGTTTTCAAAACAATACCTTTTTGACTCACGCTAGCTTAAATGGTATGGAAAGCAAGCTATTGTTGGTTCCGCTCATGTGATCCTTCAGTATGTTAGAAGGATTGGAAAGCATGACATTTACGTTCAATGGATCTTGATTTTTTTTTTTTTTTTATTAGATTTTTTCCCCCCTTTTTTCTCCCCAATTATACTTGGCCAATCACCCCACTCTTCCAAGCCATCCCGGTCGCTGCTCCACCCCCTCTGCCGATCCGGGGAGGGCTGCAGACTACCATATGCCTCGTCCGATACATGTGGAGTCACCAGCCACTTCTTTTCACCTGACAGTGAAGAGTTTCACCAGGGGGACATAGCGCATGGGAGGATCATGCTATTCCCCCCAGTTCCCCCTCCCCCTCGAACAGGCACCCTGACTGACCAGAGGAGGCGCTAGTGCAGCGACCAGGACACATACCCATATCCGGCTTCCCACCCACAGACACAGCCAATTGTGTCTGTAGGGACGCCTGACCAAGCCGGAGGTAACACGGGGATTCGAACTGATGATCCCTGTGTTGGTAGGCAACAGAATAGACCATTACACCACCTGAACGCTGCTGATCTTGATATATTTTTGATTTTTGTTATTATTCCACCTGTTACATTGGTTTTAGTTGGATTTTAAGACATATCATTATCAATTAGTGTAGTCCTTCCTCCGACCGGGTATGCTGCACTGCGTAAGCATGTAACTGAAAAAGAAAGATTTAGCGACATTTGATTTGCTACCTACAGTGCAGAAGGATGGAAAAACTTAAAAAAAAAAAGTCAACAAAGGTTTATCTATTAAGCAGGTAAATCTATTAAGAAACTCAGGCGTTTGTCACTTGACATTGTTTTTTCCGTTAAGTGTATGTAATGTAACCTATATCTTTCTGCCTTATTTCTTCTATACATTGATGTATACCCTTCCTCCTCTCCCGCTGTCTCTGGACATGCCTTCACTCGCTCCTTCTCCTTCGCCCAACAACAAGTATTTATTAAGATACTTTTTTAAAATATTAAAATTGTAAACTATTTGAGTTGTTAACTATATTTTTCCGAGCTTAAGCAATCATGGTCACAGCCTAATGTCCTAATGAAATGAAAAATGCCCTTAAAGGTGTTGCTATTGTAATATTTATTGTGAGCTTGTTAATGTAGCTATTTTCAAGATTATAAATGTAGCAAATTAGGGATGCTCAGACATTGGTACAGGATATCGCAGCAATACCAGATTAAGAAAGTGTAATTATCTGATTTTCCCCAAGACTAAAAATTGGATAAGGAAAACAAACACGTAACATGTCATGGCTCATGGATGCTTGTTTTCTTTGATGGTGAGAAAAAACAGATACAGCCTCAATCATTTTGCCCATTGAGCCCAGACCCCAGGTCAAAGTCTGCACGGTTCACGGTAATGGATTGGATTTGTACTCGGTATTGGCCGGTACTTAAAAGATCCTTACAAGGAATCGGCAGGGAAAAGGTGTTGTTGGTGCATCCCTAAAAATAATGCATACAGTAGGTCTATATCAACACAGTTAAATTTTATGAAGCTTGGTCCGCGGTGGCGTAGCGGTCTAAGCATCGGCTTGGTGTCGATGCAGTTGCCCACTGGGGACTGGGGTTCGCGCCCCTGTCTCGTCAGATCCGACTATGGCCGGACTCGACGAAGCAGCAATCATTGGCAACGCTGTCTTCGGGAGGGGGGCGGAGTCGGCTTGTGTTCGTCATGTGAATGCGTCTCTGTGTGTGTCGGAAAAACAGTGGTTCGGCCTGGAGTCGCCTTGTCACGAAAGTGGGGAGGCGCTTTCCTTCGAGACTGCCGGCCGGAGAGATGCAATTGGCGAACGCATGCAATACGAGGGTGGGTGTTTGAATTAAAATAGGGATCAATTGGCCACTAAATTGGGAGAAAAAAAAGGGAAAAATCAGAAATAAATTTATAAAAAAAAAAAAAAATTTATGAAGCCATGTATTGTTTTGAATCAACATTAGCTTTCCACACCATTAAAGCTGGCGTGACTCAACATTTTTTTTTATCAATTAGTAACAACGAATTAAATGGCAAACTAATCAAACAAATTGCGTTAAAAAGATCAGTTCTTACATTACACTTTGTACACTATATAACATGCATAGTTTATCTATTGTTAAAGTTTAACTGTACATATTTCTCCATAAACCTCTTTTTTTTTCTTTTGCTAATGTGCTTCTGATGCAAAGGTTTCCTTTTAACCCCCCGGGTTCTACTGGAAATAGAAATAATAGGTGCGGTCCAAAGTATTCACACCCCTTCACTTTCCTCACATTTTGTTATGTTACAGCCTTATTCCAAAATGGATTAAATTCCTTTTTTTTCCTCATCAATCTACACACAATACCCCATAATGACAAAGTGAAAAAAGTTTTGTTGAAACTTTTGCAAATTTATTAAAAATAAAAAACTGAAAGATTGTATGTACATAAGTATTCACACCCTTTGCTATTGACACTCAAAATTGAGCTCAGCTTAATCCTGTTTCCACTGATCATCCTTGAGATGTTTCTGCATCTTGATTGGAGTCCACCTGTAGTAAATTCAATTGATTGGACATGATTTGGAAAGGCACACACCTGTTTATCTAAGGTCCCACTGTTGACAGTGCATGTCAGAGCAGAAACCAAGCCATGAAGTCAAAGGAATTGTCTGTGGACCTCCGAGACAGGATTGTATCGAGGCACAGATCTGGGGAAGGGTACAAAAAAACGTCTACAGCTTTGAAGGTCCTGAAGAGAACAGTGGTCTCCATCATTCGTAAATGAAAAAAGTTTGGATCCACCAGGACTCTTCCTAGAGCTGGCCGCCCAGCCAAACTGAGCAATCGGGGGAGAAGGGCCTTGGTCAGGGAGGTGACCAAGAACCTGATGGTCACTCTGACAGAGCTCCAGCGTTCCTCTGTGGAGATGGGAGAACCTTCCAGAAGGACAACCATCTCTGCAGCACTCCACCAATCAGGCCTTTATGGTAGAGTGGCCAGACGGAAGCCTCTGCTCAGTAAAAGGCACATGACAGCCCGCTTGGAGTTTGCCAGAAAGCACCTAAAGGACTCTCAGACCATGAGAAACAAGATTCTCTGGTCTGATGAAACCAAGATTGAACTCTTTTGCCTGAATGCCAAATGTTACGTCTGGAGGAAACCAGGCACCTCTCATCACCTTGCTAATACCATCTCTACAGTGAAGCATGGTGGTGGCAGCATCATGCTGTGGGGATGTTCTTCAGCGGCAGGAACTGGAACACTAGTCAGGATCGAGGGAAAGATTAACGGAGCAAAGTACAGAGAGATCCTTGATGAAAACCTGCTCCAGAGCACTCAGGACCTCAGACTGGGGCGAAGGTTTACCTTTCAACACGACAACGACCCTAAGCACACAGCCAAGACAACGAAGGAGTGGCTTCGGGACAGGTCTGTGAATGTCCTTGAGTGGCCCAGCCAGAGCCCAGACTTGAACCCCATTGAACATCTCTGGAAAGACCTGCAAATAGCTGTCCAGCGACGCTCCCCATCTAACCTTACAGAGCTCGAGAGGATCTGCAGAGAAGAATGGGAGAAATACCCCAAATATAGGTGTGCCAAGCTTGTAGCTTCATACCCAAGAAGACTTGAGGCTGTAATCGCTGCCAAGGGTGCCTCAACCAAGTACTGAGTAAAGGGTGTGAATACTTATGTATATGCAATATTTCAGTTTTTTGTTTTTAATAAATTTGCAAAAATTTCTACAAAACCTTTTTCGCTTTGTCATTATGGGGTATTGTATGTAGATTGATGAGAAAAAAAGGAATTTAATCCATTTTGGAATAAGGCTGTAACATAACAAAATGTGGGGAAAGTGAAGGGGTGTGAATACTTTCCGGATGCACTGTATATTGTGTAGCAGCAAGGACAGGGAAAACCAATTACATGTGGTGCCAATGGCAGGTATTGTGTTGAATCCCTGTTAGTTGATGATCAAACAATGGCAAGTGTAGACAAGGATGACATGAAATACAAAAACAACACAGTAACTTGCCGTTATGCATGCTCAATAATCCAGGTAAGAAAATCGAAGAAAGTTGAGTCAGTTCATCTGGACACGTTTATTGGGAGAAACGTTTCATCATTCATATAAGTGATCTCTTCAGTCTCAACTGACTGCAGGTATCCCCAACCTTGTAAACAATACAGTGGCATAATGACTGAAAACAACGATGCAATGCTGATATCATAAAATGAGGTAGTTCATGAGAACAGATCTTTAAGGCAAATAATCGACTTTGACAGTTAAAAAGTCAAATAGAGCGGCTACTCTCTACTACTACTACTACTACTCCCGGAAGTGGTGTTGGTGGGCCAGTAGGGGGCAGTCTTCCCTCTGGTCCCAATAAAAACAATAAATATCAAATCCCAATGCCCCAGCGCAGTGAAGGGGACACTGCTGTAGGAGATGCCGTCCTTTGGATGATGAGACGTTAAGCTGAGGTCCTGACTCACTGTGGTCAATAAAGATCCCATGGCACTTATCACAAAGAGTAGAGGGTGCCCTGGCCAAATTCCCAACCTTGCTCTCTCCATCTGGCCCCCATGCAACTGGCTCAATGATTCCTCCCTTTCCACCTCAAGCTGATGTGTGGTGAGCGTTTTGGTGCAAAATGGCTGCCGTGCATCACCCAGGTGGGTGCTACACATTGGTGGTGGTTGAGGTGAGTTGCCCCTTCAATGTGAAGCACTTTGGGTGTCTAGAAAAGCGCTATATAAATTTAATGATTATTATTATTATTATTATTACTCAACGTTGTCTTTGTGCAGTGATTTGCCGTCTGACATGAGTGGTTCACACTGGTGCTCCTCATGTAGTTACATTGCTCATCTTTCAGCATGAAAAAATTCTGTTGATCAAATAGATATGTTTATACAGCTTCAGTCACAAAAAGTTAAGCGTTGCAAAATGTGCAGTGGTCTTCAAGGGTTAATATCATTCACCAACAAAATGCTGTAAGTTATTGGCTGTGGCTAGTACGATATAACACACAGACCAACATTACACTGAGTCTACATTGGTCTCAATACACTTCACTTGAAGAAAAAAACGTCATTTGGGGGGAGGAGGGTTTGAGTTTGTGCATTTTCATGGTGGTCGGTAAATGTTGTGTAACCCCTCTTAGGCGCTATATATAGTGTATTTAGTATTGTTTCTCTAGGGGCCTGAATTTGTTAGTGTGGCAGATGGTGTAGTCCACTAGGGTTATTTCACACGAACTTATACTGACTAAATGAAGTGGTGCCTCCACCTGGTATAACAAACCTCCAGTTGGGTGTAATTATTTCCCAAGAAAACGAAGTATAAACTCTTAGTGTCAGTAAAAACACTAGAGATAGAATATTGCATGTATATAAACCTATAATGAGAATGAACAGAATATACATTAAAGAAAGACAAAGTCCTACAGGAAGTGATTTTATATATAACTGGATGTGAATTGTCAAAACATGAAAAGTAAAGCACACCCAGTGACATGTAAAAGCAAGCTCAATGGAAGGATGGATTATTCCCAAAGACTAAAATGTACTATATAAATTAAATGTATACAGTTTGAAAAATGAATCACGGTTTGTATTCCAAGACTTAAGATAAAAATAATTGTACCTTTCATTGAATGAATATAGATGGTTCAAATAGGTAGTTGTTTCAAAAGAGTACCAACTCTTATCTTGAAACCAGTAAAAAAAATGGTAAATCACTTTCTCTTAATGCATTTAGTAATGTCAATGTTGTACTTCTCCAAAATATCTATGACTTCTCTTAATCAACAAACAGATCAAAAATAACTATAAAACCATTTGTTCCTACAACAAACAATAATAACCATGAGATGTAAACCCGAATGTGAACATGTGCAGACACTTGTATCTGGAAAACAAAAAATGTTTTCACTAATAATAACTGACTCTAAACCAGAGATGCTCACAAGTCATTTTTTGCAAGTCCAAGTCAATTCTCAAGTTTTTGAGTTAAGAGTCCAAGTCTCAAGTCTTTGAAGGGCAAGTCCAAGTTAAGTCTCAAGTCTTTGGTCACAAGTCAAGTCTCAAGTCCCTTATGGCTGTAATGAGCGTTCTATCAATTGCTGCATGCCATCCGGTCTGCTTAGAACACTGCATTGCAATATCTAAGGAATTCAAAGTATGTACTGCATTATTATATCTTATTTATCTATAAGCATACAGTATCAGCATTGATTAGTTGTTTGGTATATGATCACTTTAAACAGGCTATTACAATGCAATATGAAAACACACAGTGAAAGCTTTCCTTTAAAGTTAATAACTATTTTGCAACATTTTTGTTATTTTTTTGTTCTTCACACACAGGATACATGGTGTTGTTCGTCTGTGTTGATCAACGAGCGCCAATTATCAGTAATTTACTTATTGGCTGGATAGCACAACCTTCTCATGCGTAACATTTTTCAGTGTTTAAATTTTGAAGAAAAATTCTGAAGTGAAACTGAACTGACCCCAACCATGGTGCAACAAAAAATGACATAATTTGTCAAGAACAAAATATTTAACAATAATAAATAATAATAAAATAAAACAATTATGATAAAGCCTGCAATAAGATCAGACTGGTTGACCTTCTCTTAATACACTGGGTAGGGGCCACAAAACATGGTTACATTTGAAATGGTTACATTTCAGAATGGCAAAAAGAGCTTGACAGTTTGTTGCACTAAGCCTGGCTCGGTGAGGGCATATTATAAAGTCTCCGTGACCAAATACCCTCTCCACTGTTGCACTGGTGGCAGGAACAGTGAGCACTCTCATAGCCACAAGATAGAGCCTTGGGAAGACCTTTGTATGCCTTTTCCAGAAATCCAGGCAGTCCACTTCTTCTTCATCAGAGGACACCTGGATGTAGCGAATGAGCTCAGCCTTGACAGATGGGCCATGGTCTACATTCATCTTGTTGCTTTCTTTCTGTGATTGCGATATCCATGCATCCATTATCTGAGCCGCTTATCCTGCTCTCCGGGTTGCGGGGATGCTGGAGCCTATTTCCAGCAGCCATTGGGCGGCAGGCGAGGAGACACCCTGGACAGGCCACTGGGCCATCACAAGGCTGACACACACATTCATACCTAGGGACAATTTACTATGGCCGATTCACCTGATACATGTTTTTGGACTGTGGGAGGAAACTGGAGCCCCTGGAGGAAACCCACGCAGACATGGAGAGAACATGCAAACGCCACACAGGATGACCCACCAAGGTTGGACTACCTCGGGGCTTGAACCCAGGACCTTCTTGCTGTGAGGCGACCGCATTAACTACTGCGCCACTGTGCTGCGCAATTGCGATATGATAAACAAATTTATACATACATGTAGCGAATTCAGGGGCAGGTGGAAATCCATTGCAGCCGGGAATCGAACCTGGGTAGCCCGGACCACGGGTGACTGCGCTAACCAGTCAACTAAAGGGTCCGACCCGTTAGCCAAGGGCTAGCGAGTGTAGTCATCCGTGGTCGTTACATATATAAATAATACAAATTTGTCGTGTTGCTGCAACATGTAGCGACTTTCATTTTGTATGTTTTACACAAAACCTCTTTCTGCTCAATATCACTGAACTTGAATCCAAAATATTTCCATATAGCAGAGGTTGCGTTTTCTTTTTTTTTGCCACCAGTTCATCAGCGTTAACCTGCTCGTTGTCATCGGTATCAATTTTTTCCCTTCTTTCTGGTCTGCACACAGCACACTGATAGTCATGTCACCGTAGACCGCACACGCTTCACTGCCTAAACAGAGACTGATTGGTCATCTCTTAATTATGGACGTAGATATGCAGACTTCACACAAACAGATGTTCACACACGCACATTTTATTATTTAATGAAATCGCACCCTTTTGCGGTTATATAATTGCACAGGTTGACGTCGCAATTGTGATTAGATTAATCGTGCAGCAGTAAGCTGCAGGTGTGCTCGCTGCAGTTTACAATCATCTGTGGCCTCGCGCATGTGTAAATTTACGCATGATAATAAGGGAGGGAATGACATTCAGCTTGTCAGACTTTTCCTTAATGTTAATGCGCCAAAAAATAAAATAAAGATTGTTCACGAGTCCCAAATCTTGAGTCCAAGTCAAGTCTCAAGTCTTTTAAGGACGAGTCTCAAGTCGCTGTGTGTGTGTGTGTGACTTAAGTGCAACTTGAGTCCAAGTCGCAAACTTGAGTCCTCATCTCTGCTCTAAACAGAGCCCCGCATAGAATTATTTTAGCCTATATGATCAGTATCAACGTTGTCATGCGTGATGAGTAGTGGGAGTGACCCAAAGCGGAAGTAAAAAAATGACATGGCCGCTCTCTGCAGTTGTTTTGTGGTATTTCAGCTCAACTGCGTGGTGCCAATCACGTAGTTGGATTATGTGCTCCAATCAACAGTTCTGCAGCTAAAATATTGGCTCAGTTTGTTTTGCCGCACAATGGAAAAGTACTTCTCCTAAAAGCACAAAGTCATGCACATGCATGAATGAAAAAAAGATAATTAGGGAGACGATACAAAAAAATTGATGTACATTACCAGACGCCACAGGAAAGTGATAAGGGGACCCATCTTGTTATTCACTGCAGCGTTCTCCTTGCTTGCTATCTTACTTCTGACAGCACGAATAGTGTCCAGTGTCCCAAGGGGAAATCCACTTGCAACGTTACCAAACTAGTGGCTTTACTCAAAAACACACATGGCTAGCAGTTACACCAGATAAAGTGACTTCCAAAACTTAACTTGAGCTGTAAAGTTGAAACAATCACTTTATCCACAGCAAGATTTATGGATAATCCCAGCATACGGGTTTTTTTTCTCCATACCTTCTTGCTCTCTGAGCGCCCAAAAAATTTTACCCCCCCCCCCAGCATCATGGTAAATGTAGTCTCGTCCTTATGCATAACATACTATATTTATGGCAGATAGATCTGTCGGTATGTGTTGCATACGTGGTGTCTGTGTGTGTACACTTCACTAGGTATTATATATGGGGCTGTACTACAGTTGGGATGAAACAGCTAAAGTTGACAAAAAGGTCCATTTAGGGCCAATACATAAAACATCCATGTAGTGAATATGAATCCTTCTACTCTAGCACTAGCAAAATTGGGCAGGAAGAATTTCTCTAAAAACCATGAAGACATTTGATCATGTCTGAAAATGACATATATGGTTGTATAACTTTAGAATTCATAGAGCTAAATTACTCAGTCAACCTTCAGACACAGTAAATGTTCTTGACATACATGTTCCTGACATTCATAGTTTTTTTCCAATCAACTTCCAGAAACTGCCTACAAAGAGTGATGTGTTTGATGCAGATTCAGAGAGTGAAAACGACAAAGACAAGCCAAGCGAGATGCCTGTCAAGAAAAAGAAAAAGAAAAAAGTACGAGAGGAGGAAGAAGAACTTTCTCTGAAGGAGAAAAGAAAAAAGAAGAAAGACAAGCGAAAAGACGAGCTGATGAGGCCATTACCCGCACCAGAGACGGATGAAGATGACGAAACAGCTTCGACCCCACCTTCCCCTCCAAAGGAGAAAATGACAGAATTGAAAAAAAGGGTGCTTGACTCTGAGGAAGAAGAGGATGAGCTCGTTCCCCCCAAGAAACATAAGAAAGACAAGGGGAAAGATGGAGGGAAGCACAAGAAGGAGAAAAGCGAAGAGGGGAAGAAAAAGAGAGTTAAGAAAGATCGGAAGATTGAGTCATCCGAAGACGAAGGAACTGCACCCCTGGAGGAAGACCTCAGCGAAGGAACATCAGAGCTGCCAGAGGACACCGTGGCAGTGGAGCCTGTGGCAAAGCCCATTGAGAAGGCTCGATCAGAGGACAGGTCCAAACAGAAGCGAGGAAAGTCGGAACTAAAGCTGCAGGGCATCAAGGACCTCATCCACGACAAAAAGGGCAAGCGGCCTGACACCTCCACACACCCTCAGAAAGATGGTAGCGTGCAAAAGCTCAAGAGCTTCTCCTCCAAGGCCAGGGTTGAAGGAGCACCTCTTTCCTCTGATTCCAGTGACAGCTCCATCCTGCACAAGAAAGCCAAGACCAAGGGGCAGGAGAGCATTTCTGCACCATCTAAAGCCCCCTCTTCTTGTGCCTCATCATCCTCCTCCTCCTCTATTGCCACAGCAAGCACCAGCAAGGGTAAGGATGAAGATATGGCTAAAGAGGAAGTTGTTGGACAGAAGGACACAGCTTCCTCCACCAACCTGTTTGAGAAGTTCCTTTTGGACTTTGAAGCCAAGGACCGCCTACCCCGCAGACAGGCAGCTCACCAGCCATCCTCCACAGATGCCAGCAGCAGCAAATCAACAAAGGTACAAAAGAGGGGCGGCATGATTAATCATGCATTATTACCATGCCTTTTTGACATAACCGCAGTTATGGCATCCACAACTGGTAATTGTACAGTAGTGGCATATTGTCAGTTTCACATAGACCGTCCACTGTATATGGAAACATAAAATATAAAACGAACAGTGCAATAAATATTTTTCAGTGCCAATAATTTTTATTCATCAATCACATTGAACAAAATAAATAGGATTGTCATTTCTGCCATAATCATGCTGTCCTTAGATTTTAGTCCCAAGAGCTTTCAATGTTTTTTTTTTCCTACACCAATGTCAGCTTCAAGGGAAAATTGAAAAGAAGAACAAGTTGACCAAAGACTGTCCAGCTCAGAAAATGGAGCCCGAGAAGACAGAGAAAGCCAAGCAATTAGAAGGTGAGCAACATAAAAGGGAAATACTAATCAGTAATGTGAAAAGAAACCATATTATTCAGGACTGGCCTCTGAATTGCATTTGTATTGACCTTGGTTTTTTTTTTTTTTTCAGGAAAGCCCTAATATTATTTTAATTGTGACTTAGGTGTCGACCATTTTAGACTTTTCACTGTGACATTTAGACTGCAGATGTTGTCGTGGACTTGTTTCCTTGACCATTTTCATTGAAAATAAATATAAGTTCTCTTAAAGAATATAGCTCTCTTATAGCCATTACAGACCTCTTAGTTGAAGGGCAATTTCCATTTAAAGCAACAAGGTTTATACTTTTTTTACACATTGATGATGATTTGCTTCGCTTGAATTAAACATACAGCTGTCTTCACACATGAATGTTAAGTGTGAGAAGGTTTCATAAAATCAAGATAGTGGGAGTTTCCGTTTGTTTTTTTTCTGCTTTGTGGTTGTGTTCACCCCCCCCCCTCAATTTTCTCTAAGAGGTTTCCTGTTGTAAACTCACATTTTTACATTCAGGTATTTAGCAAACATTCTTACTTAGAGTGATATACAGAGAGTTGGCAGATTGGTGTCCAGCGCCTTCTTTAATTATTAGACCATCCAGCTGCAGATTGAACACTCAGACCTTGGATATGCTCATATCAGTGGTCTCCAACCAATGTCAGTCTAGAGCCATATGTTCGCAAGATTTCATTCCTGCCAATCACTACATAAGATGATGTCACTAATTAGCATAGCGTCAGGGAGGGGAGCGTGAATGCTGCAGTCCATTAAAATTTTTCTGGCATTCTAGGCAGATCAGTTTGGAAGCATGAATGTGGATGCTAGCAGGAAACAGATTTTCGTGTGGCATGTCTCAGAACTTGAGCAGAAAGATTAAATGTTACAAATGTGAGATAAAGTGGCAAATTTGTAGGCATACATAGTAACTAAACAAGTTTATATAAATACTTGTTTGATTAAACAGTTAACGTGAAGATAGTTGGGCGTATTAAAATTCATGAGACTGAAACTATAACTTGGTTTTATTATATTTAAGGATTAAAGTAAAGATATTTACCAATCACTGTGTATTTTGTGTTCCATGACATCTAATAGTTGGATGCCCAAGTTTCCTTGTAGAAGGTTTGGAATATGGACTTTGTGAGAAATGCAGCATATTTGGTGGAATCAGCTGATGTAGTGTTTTGTTTATGTAAGAACGTGCATACGCATTACCCTCCAGTCCCTCCAAAGGACATGGTAGGATGCCACTTTCCTGTTGACCATGTTGAACAGATGACTTATTTGTCCTATCCTGCTCCAGTCTCTAGACCTGGACAGAGTTATGGCTTCAGCCTCGACAGTGATGAGAAGGAAGGGGAGGAACCTCCCCAAAAGTCGAGGTTAGGGGAGGATTCCCGGGAACGGAGGGAAAGGCTGGAGGAAGCACAGCGGTCCAGCTGGGAGAAGAGGAACCCTGCCGATGATAGGCGGAGAAGGAGAGAAGACAGCGAACCCAGGCTCTTCATGGCATGCGATGACAATCTGGATAACCAGGACCATCTGGAGGGCACTGAGAAGCCTGGTATTTTGTGATGTTGTAGAAATATGATGATTTACACTCTCTAAATTAATTCAAAGTATGTCATTCCATCTGGTCTGTGCAGCTTCTTGAGTTTTTTTGTATAATTGCATAGGAGAGTTGTAGACTATCATTGAATATTTTCTGTGGCATCCAAAAAATTTACCTGTTGTTGAGTAACCAACTCTTAGATTATTTGTTTGTCTAGTCAGGTAAGACTAAATGAGAAGTCTCACTTTTTTTTTTTTTTTTAGAAACTACAATGCGTGTACAAAGAATTTTGTAGGCCATACTACACATTATTGTTGGCGCGTTTTAATTGGCAACACAATTTTTTTACGATGTGTAATGGGGGTCCCTCCGCCGTGTCTCTATTAGCCAAGGGGTCCTTAGGCCTGAAAAACGTTGAAGACCTCTTCAATAGATATTGACGATTCTTAACACTTCAAATTGTTCCATTAAATATTACGGTGCTATGTGCAGTTGGACAGAGTGGCATGCAGTAGATTGGCAAGGCTAAGATCTAATGTCAGTTCTAATCCAGCCTTGGGTTTGATTTCTCATTGAGTCTTTCAAAGGGAATGTAATTTAGCTTGAAAATTGTATTTCCTAGATATAAAGGTGCTTGCTATATATGAGATTCCGAACATTAATATAGCAGCAAACAACTATTTGCTATGTAAAGAGATAGTGGAATAATAGTGTCCTGAGCAGAGACAAAACACACTACCTGTGTGTGTGTTGTAACCCGAGGTCCTGTGTTCTTTGTTTTGGAAGCTGCTCCAGCCACACGTGGATGTTAGTGCATGTGAGGTAGCTAGTGTTAGCAGGATACTTGGCAAACTAATAATTATGTTACATGGATTTTGGTCACTCGACAGATTGAAGAAATATTTCCTTACCAAGCTGAATACGTTACTAATGTTAATAAAATAACTCTACTGTAAAAATCAGCATTCCAAACGAACCAAATAATAGCCAAGAATGCAAAGGGAGGGGGGAGGTTTGTTTTGGTCTGAGATGCTCATGCTGAATATCGTATATAGCACCTGTAATATTTATGCTATCTGAAAGCAAGTGTAGGTGTGCTTACTTCAATTTCACAGGTTAAAGTTTCACATTCTTAACTTTTTTAAGAGTTTTAAGAATTTGACACCCAGATGTCTCCTCACCATTCCTTTCCTAGGGTGGAAAATAAAACATCAGTGTGTCATATTTAACAACTGTAAGGAGCGTCAAAAAGTTAAAAGCATCTGTCTATTAAGTACATTTTGAAATTGATGCAAAGTCTCTTTCTGAAAGTATGGGGAAAAATTTGTTTGTTTTTTATCTGTTCAACAACCTAAGTATTGCTCTCTTCATTTGGGTCACAGACAAGGGCCAGGCCACTTTGAGTCTGGGAATGGACCTCAACCTGGACTGGATGACTCTGGAGGACTTCCAGAAACATCTCAATGGTGATGACGAGATCCTCTCTGCTCCCCCATTGTCTCCCAGTGAGTATTCAGTCACATTGACTGGCAATGTGTAAAGCCTTGCTTGTACAAGAACACTTGGGACAGGACATGTGGCTGTTAGTGGACACAATGGCAGTTCAGGGGATCAAAGCAACAGCATCAAAGTTATGGGGCGTTTTCTTTAATCCAGAAGAACCAGACAGAATATATGCCAAATAACTTTACAGTCACACCGTTTGATTAAAATCTTAAAATATTTCTGTTATTTTTGAGAATTGTATGTGTTCAAACTGCTTGGCATTTTGTCTTATTATTGCAATCTTTAGATTTTTTTTCGAATTGTATAGCTGTAATTTACTATTCACCCAAAGTTATTAATTTCTGTCTTTTTAGCTCATTGATATGTTTTTCTTTCCCTCCCTCCTTCCATCCTAAGGTGAGCTGCGAGAGGCCGTGAAGAGCGGTGACTACATGTCTGTTAAACTTGCACTCAATTCCAAAGAAGATTACAATCTGGACCAAGAGGTTAGTCTGTGCTTTCTCTCTGGATTTTGATCCACATTCTTCTTCCACTACGTATTCACACATGACCCACACCCTCTAATTGTTAACAACTGAGCATGTTTTCTTTAGTATTTTACTTTTTTGCGTCAACGCTGTTAGGTAATGTTGATCGTTCTTTAAACTGTACCTCAAGCTCTGCTGTGACCTCTTTGAATTTCAAATCCATACCAAAGCACATTTTATTGATTGACAAAGTTTGCACCTTGGTTGCCCCTGGAGTGTTTGTGTGTGAATCAGAAACATTTATTTGTCATTTCATTCCATGCACCTGCGCACATGAAATGAAATATCGTTTCCCCCAACCCACAGCAGTGCAACACAAAGACAAAAACACATATCCAAACTACAAGAACACATATATCCAATCTACAAAAAAAAAAACTACAAAAACGCATATATCCAACATATCCAAAAACAAAAAAAATTCACTGTCCAAGAGAGCGAACGCCAGGATGACTGTTGGAACTGCCAGTCTGCATGGGCTAGCAGTTAGCTTAGCCTGCCCCACTTCTGTGTCCTGTCAGACAACCCTCGGTGTTTCCTCCTTGGGCGCAACTCCAGGCAGGGCTGTGGTCCCTGGGCTCACCAAATGCAGTGTGGCAATGTGGGTGATTGTGTAATCATGGTGTGAAAAATTCACTTCCGTGGACGACTAGCATAAATCGGCATTGCTCCAACAGTAGAGAAAGATGCTGTCAAGCCTCTAGGGTGGATGCCTTCTTGGAGAGGGTATCTTCCCTAAAGCAGCCAACAAAAGTGTATAGATTTTTCTTGGTACAGTATAAGTTAGGTGTGGTATTGCAGTGTTGCACATAATTTCTCATGGAATTTCGTGTGCTCAGTGTCTTGACTCCTTCTGAAAGGAAGACTTAACATCGAGATGAAACTTTCTTAACCAATACAAAATGGTGGAACAAACCGATTAAAAGATGTCTGTGAATGTTCATTCATCCAAGTCATGGTTATCCAAAGGGGTTGAATCAAGTGCAACTGGACTTGGTATATATCCGTGAAGACCTTTCGCCTCTCATCCAAGAGGCTTCCTCAGTTCGTGCCTTTCTGACTAGACCAAGCTAGTCTGACTGGCTGGTGATGAGACTCAGAATTTATCCTCTTTCGAGTTGTTGTCAGAGCTATAGATGTCCATGACTCTTTGTGTTCCGATGTTTACCAATGCCCGTCGCTAACAGAGCCATAGATATGAGTGGCTCTTTTGTGCACCGATGTTTGGCCGCGATGGGCGTTGGTAAACATCGGAACACAAAGAGCCATGGACATCTATAGCTCTGACAACGACTCCAAAGAGGATAAATTCTGAGTCTCATCACCAGCCAGTCAGACTAGCTTGGTCTAGTCAGAAAGGCACGAACTGAGGAAGCCTCTTGGATGAGAGGTGAAACATCTTCACGGATATATACCAAGTCCAGTTGCACTTGATTCAACTCCTTTGGAAAACCGATTAAAAGTTAAATTGACATTATGCACAGTGGGTGCATTATCTTGTGTTATTTCCTTAAAGTGATACTGACATCAAAATCTGGAAATTCCTATTGATAGGCTATGTTCCGAGTTGGAATGTGACCACTCGAGAGAGATCTGTGATGGACTGTAGATGGTGTCCAATGACAAATTGTGCCAGTGGATACGTAGACACCAGTCAATTTGCATGTAGGGTTACACAGCCCTCTATACTATGTATGAGAGCTGTGGATAACTAGATCCATGTCAAACGTCACCATGCTACCGCTCACGTTTAAAACCCTAAAATAAAAAATGTTATATCCACGTACCTGTGTGTTATTGTTGTTTGTAACAGATTTTGAGTTATGAAGTCAAAATACTCACCGAATTGTGATATTAATCGACGTTTATCGGTCAGTTATCATGTCGGCGGACAGTAGCGGTAGCGCGGTGACATTTGACATGGATCCACCCACCCAGTAAGACAGTAGCCAATAGCTTTGAATTCATAAAACCATACCTATTTTCAGTTATGATTCAAACTCCCAATGTTAAACAATGTGTTCAGAAAGGGCATGTCAGTCTCTCTTTAAAGTTAATTTTTCTAACTGGCAAAGTCTCACTAATACTAGTTGAAAAGATGCATTCTTTCCACTAGCAGAAATTTTCACGGTCATTGAGATAAATTGTTGTCCCTAGTTTGGAGTTGTGGTACCTCCCTCTAATGTCTGAGAAAACCCTTCTGCTACACTGGGAAGTTACGCATCAAAAAGAATCGGGAGGAAACGTATTACAATAAGCCAGCGTACTGCAGCTCACATGTTTTGTTTTTTTACTTGAAATCATTAGCTGTTTATCACAATTTGACCAAAGTGACATTTGTGGAGTGTTCCACAGTTGCCTCCAAGCCACATGCAGATGACAAGATGTGCAAGAACAATTTCCAAATAATGCACCGAGTTATGGTGTTCTGTCATGTCAAGATCTACACCTATAGACTTTACTGCTTTAAGCCTGCTTATAATTCAGAGCCTCAAGACATTTTTCAGGACCCCTAAACAGCAAACAAGGTAAGAGTGTGGCTTCTAGTGTTTGTTTTTTTAAATGATTGCATGGAAAATAAAAAGTAACGCCATTTTGTATTTATTAATAATATTGATATGTCAATATTTACAGTTAATTGAGTACACCCATTGTTAACTCATGAATTATGTAGCAGACATACTTGAGGCTTTGAGTCTATTTGTCATGTTCAACAAGAAAATTGTAATGCACAAAAAAGTTTGAATACCTGTCTTAAATTGTAGAGTTTAACCATAAAATGTGCTAATCTATCTATACCTTATGTTATACATAATTCTAGATGGTTTATGGTGGAAGTATGTACATTGGAGACTTTAGTGTGGTCTTTTCTTGCAGATAAAGAGAATTTGTGAGCCCAAGAAGCCATTAACCTCATGAAGTCACTGGACAGGATGAACTATGATGATGCAGGTACATATATGCTCTCAGAACATGTTATATCATCATCATCCTCATCCTCATCATCATATTAAAATACAAGCAGCCTGTTGGCATGCACTAACTACCATGGCTGCAAGATTTTCTTTTTCTTTATGTATGTCTTGTAAATTTAGCTTTTATCTATTCCAGAAGGTTGAGCTATATTTCTGCGACCAATTTATCACCATTTGTGAAGTGCACTTTTTTTCTTTATTCTTTTTTTTTAAATTCTATGCCTGGCTTACTCCTGGAGTTTGATCATTTAAAATGTTTCGTCAGCTAAATTGAAGTTTGAGGGGTTTTTTTTGTCCCCACCCACCCAAATTGCCAATTTTCTGGGATTGGGGGGGGGGGGGGGCACACACACACACAAGCTCAGTCCAAAACTAACTTGTCCTTTTTGTATCAAAACATCAGAAATGGAATTCCATTATCTGTTTTGACAGAGGTCATGAATGTAGGTCGAGATGCATTGCACTCACTGTTTTGTACTTTGCTTGTCTCCCATTAAGCATTTCATCAAACATCCTATGACTAAATACCCATGGTGAGACTTTTACAATGTCAAAACGTTGTAGTCGCTGCTTGATACAATAAAAGCCATTAATATCTTGAGTGGCTCACGTGGTTTTTGTACTGAAGGCGTGAGAAGTTTCAGTTTTATTATTATTATACTTTTTTCTTTTTTTTTTTTAATCGCACTGGTGTTAGGCTAAAAGGGCAATGTGTGGCCCTTGCATTGACTTGTGTTTGAATGAGTTTGTATCTTTGGGACGGGGCATTGCCAAGGTGCTTATACATTACACGGCAGTTTAATGAGGTGTAGATGGTTCTCAGAGGACAGTTCTGAATATTTATATTTTGATTTAAGAAAAAAAAATCACTGCTAGAATGTAACTCAAAACCCCATCAGTTTTCCCCCCTATATTGTCAGGTTATTGGAGGGATTTTTCCCCCCTCTCCAAATTATGCAGAAAAACATTTTACCTATTGTCTGTGCTTTAAATTCACATAATGGAATTAATCATATGGTCAGATTTGGCTTACATATACTTGTTCTCTTGCAGGCGTGTGCAAGTGATGAGAAGAAATCATTTGAAGGAGACAAGAGCTTGATTGAAGAGAGAAGTTCAAGTGATGATTTTAGGTTGAATCTCTGCATGGACAATACAAGAGACGAACAGGATATTTTGAGAGTAAATGAGAATATCATGCAAGATTTGCGTGGTCCAAGACATGATGAAAGTATACCGAGAGGTTTTTCCTCCACAAACTCTCAGGCAGCCTTTGGGAAGAATGAAATTTTTTCAAAAAGAGGGAGGAGCCCAAGTAAATGTGACATCAGTACAAGCGACTCCATGAGTATTAATGCTGAGCTGCAAAACCCAGGAGAAAAAGGAAGGGTTGACTCAAATCATGGTTTACTGAGTGGATTGACTGTAAATTTTGACCATGCGAGTTCAAGCAGTGATTCAGAAACAATTAAGACTAGGGGAGGGGAAAGTCCAGTCAGTGAAGGAAAATCAAATGTTGGACTTGTGCGCATGGTTGATAAACTGATCCACACCGAGGAAGACAGTGTCTCCAGTGACAAGGTGGAAGGTGACTCAAAATCCACAGATCATGTTCTACCTGCTGACCTCAATGCCACTGGTAACCTGTCAGAAGTGAACTCAAAGGAAACTGCCAAAAAAAAGTCAGGTCGCTGCAGGAAAGCAAAGGAGAGGAAACAACCTACAAGATCGAGTTCCAGGACTACTAAGAAATTACTCATCACGACATCAAGTGCCGTGGATGACAATGAAGAAGAGTCTTGTAAAAAACACTTCTGTCTATACTGCAAAGCGCCGTTCTCACACCTGGTGAAACATTTGGAAAGAAAACATTCTGATGAGACAGACGTTGCCCATGCAGTACACTTTCCCAAAGGCTCCAAAATCAGGCAAGCTTTGCTTGATCAGATTCGCAACAAAGGTGATTATGAACACAATTATGAACTTCTCAAAAGTGGTGAGGGGGATAATGTGATCAAGAAACAGCTGAAGAATCCCACAGTGTCTGACCGTGACTACCTGCCATGCCAGTACTGCTTCGCTTTTTACCGCAAAACGGAATTATGGAAACACGAGAGGTCGTGCAAGGTGAGGAAGGGGGATCAAAAATCCAACGAAGGAACAAAACGACCCAAAGTACAGAATGCTGCCTCACGACTCCTTCCAGTGTCACAGTTCCTAACAGGAAGCTGTGAGGAAATAATCCACAACATGCATCAAGATGACATCTCCCGGCATGTCAGAAATGACCCCCTCATTTGCAAATTTGGTAATGCATTGTCTGCCAAGCATGACCGTGACAAGTCGCAGTTTGCTTACATTGCACAGAAGATGAGAGAACTGGGAAGATTTGTGCTTGCCATAAATGAGCTCGACAGTAGTGTTCAGTATTTGCATGAAATTTGTTTACCTTCCAGATTTGAATTAGCTGTTGAAGGGGCAAAGAAAGTCAGTGGTTTTGATCCCAGTTCCAGCAAGTTTAAGACTGTTTCCCTTGTCTCAAAGATTGGTTACTCTCTGAAAAGAGCTGCAGAGATAGCTTTCGGGGAGAGTCGCATGACTGAGGACAGCGAAACAGAGGGCCAAGTAAAAATGTTCATACAGCTTCTCGATACAAAGTGGAACAAGAGTTTTTCTCGCAAAGCTCTCATATCTGCCTCCCAAAAGCAAGAGATTAAGAAGGTAGAAATCGATAAATCAACATTGATAGAAGATTTGATGAAACTACACAGTTTTGTGCAGAAGGAAGGAGATGAAGCAAAGAAAGAACTAAAGGAAAGCCCTACTCCGTCATCATGGAGAAAACTCAGTGAGGCCATTCTCACTGAGGTTTGTCTCTTCAACAGGGGAAGAGTGGGTAATATTGGTAGAATGCTTTTGCAGACATACAACAGTCGAAAAAGTAAGAGAACTTTTGTGCCGTCTGCCGATCAAATAATGAAAAGCACAAAATTGGAGCTAGAGCTTGGCAACAATTTCGCCAGATTGGAACTTGAAGGCCAGTGTGGTCGGAACATGCTGGTCTTACTAACTGAAAGGATGGTGTTGTCAATCGATTTACTCATTGACAACCGAGAAAAAGCTGGTGTGCCAGCAGACAATCCATATGTTTTTGCACGAAATGAAGGCACCTCTTACATAAGGGGTTTGGATTGTCTCAGAAGGGCTGCAAATGAATGTGGGGTCAAGAACCCAGAGGCACTACTTTCCTCAATGATAAGAGAGCAGGTTGCCAGCTGCTGGCAGCTGCTAAGCCTCAGTGGAACAGAATTGGACCAAGTGGCTAAGCTGGTGGGATGGAACAGCCAGGAGTGTTGCAGGTTTTCAGAAGAACCATCACAGTTGGAGGAAGTGAGCAAACAACTACTCAAGATGGATCGAACTTTAAGTTCAGATCCTACAAACGCTACTGGAAATGGTGAGTGTCTTTTGCTTTGCTGTGGAGCCATTCATTTCATATGCTGTCTGATATAACAGAAATTGGATGGCAAATGTCCCATATTGTTAGAGTCAAATTCATTTAGGCTGTTGAGAAGCCTTGTTTTATTCCATTGTTGCCTTTTAATTTGCACTCTACTGATTGTGTGTCTCCACATTGTATATTTTTAGGAACAGTCTCAAGGACCACTTCAAAGAAAAGAGCATGGAGTGAGGAGGAGCAGGCTGCTGTTAAGCGTTACCTAGGCGAATTTATTACAAATATGAAAGTCCCGGGTAAAAAGGAATGCAATGCTTGCATAGCAGCTGAACCATCTTTGCACGGCCGCTCTTGGACAGACGTTAAAAGCTATGTGCACAACACACTACAGACAATACGAAAGAAATATTACCAGCGCAAATCTGGTGGTGATGTCATGTTCTTGAAGCCTAAGAACACAGAAGTAGTCCCAATCAAAAAGCAAGAGTTTGCAGATAACGATGATGCTGTTTGTAGTGTGACAACAATGCAGCCGACTGAGCCACACCTAATTACCACACCATTAACCACACAATTCCACCAAGAGATGACTCCAGTAGTCTCAGGGTATTCGCCAAGGAGTTGTGCCAGTACATACATGTCACATACAGATCAGCCAATAGTTTCCACTTTCACACCATTGAATGCAACAGATAGGCCTGTGGTATCTACGTTTGCACCACAGAACCCTATAAGTACACCGATGTCATCAGCATTTACAACGCAGAACACTATAAGTACGCCAATTCCTTCTTCGTACACACCACATAACACGAATACACCAGTTCCTCCTGCATATTCGCCACAGAACACTACAACTTCAACAATAATTTCTACTTTTAGTCCATTGAATGCTCCAAGTACACCAATGGTCTCCACGTTTACACCCCTGAACGCTCCAAGTACACCAATGGTCCCTACATTCAAACCACTGAACAACAGAAGTAGTCCTATTGTTTCCTCCTTCACACCTCTGAACCATTCACCACTGTACCAGACAAATACGCTAGGGCCCCCTTCATGTTCACAGGTGATTCCCCAAACGCAGGCGCCCTCGGTCTCTGACCAGGCGCCGGTTCAGCAGACATGTAAACCCCTGTCCCCTGCATTGGACCAAACAACTTCTCCTTTAAAGACTCAAAAGAGAACCAAGCGGTTGTGGCGTGAGGCAGAACAGGCAGCCGTGAGGCGCCAGCTTGGAGACATATGTAAACTGGTCAAGGCTCCTGGCAAAAAGGATTGTGATGCGTGTCTTGCTGCAGAGCCTGCCTTGAGTAGCAGGACATGGAGGGAAGTCAAATACTATGTACACAACACAATTCAGTCAATCAAGAAACGAGGCAGTGCATCTGCCCCCAAACGCATGGGTGGGCAGGATCCTGTGATCAATTCAGGCACAGAGTGGGAAGCTCCCGTTTATCTGTCCTTGTAAATATTACTCATAAACACTGTAGGAAATGTTAATGTATCTGCAAAATGGTAGGAGTGTGTCACACCACTAACACTGAAATGTATGGGACTTGGAAATTGGGCATTTGTTTATTATTGCTTAATATACTGGCAGTGGGGGTTTAATTGATGTGGACAGGAAACCATTCTGTTGGTATTTGTAGGTCACTTTGCTCCTATAATATATCAGAATAATGGTAATTTTAGAAGGTCCTGCAGGAATGAGAACATACAGTGGGGGAAATAAGTATTCAACACGTCAACTTTTTTTCCCCATTTCATTAAACTTACTCTATATGGACAAAAGTATTGGGACACTTGGCCATTACACCTGTGGGAGCTTTTATGACATCCCATTCTAAATCCATAGGCATTAATATGGAGTTGGTTCCCCCTTTGCAGGTATAACACCTTCTACTCTTCTGGGAAGGCTTTCCACAAGATTTTGGAGTGTGTCTGTGGGAATTTTTGCCCATTCATCCAGAAGAGCTTTTGTGAGGTCAGGCACTGATGTTGGCTCACAATCTCCATTCTAGTTCATCACAAAGGTGTTCGATGGGGTTGAGGTCGGGGCTCTGTGCGGGCCAGTCAAGTTCTTCCACACCATACTCACGCAACCATGTCTTAATGGATCTTGCTTTGTGCACTGGGGCACAGTCATGCTGGAACAGAAAAGGGCCCTCCCCAAACTGTTCCCACAAAGTTGGAAGTATAGAATTGTCCAAAATGTCTTGGTATGCTGAAACATTAAGATTTCCCTTCACTGGAACTAAGGGGCCTAGCCCAACCCCTGAAAAACAACCCCATACCATTATCCCTTCTCCACCAAACCTTACAGTTGGCACAAAGTGATCAGGCAGGTAATGTTCTCCTGGCATCCTCCAAACCCAGACTTGTCCATCAGACTGCCAGACAGAGAAGTGTGATTCGTCACTCCACAGAACATGTTTCCACTGCTCCAGAGTCCAGTGGCAATGTGCTATATACCACTCCATCCGACGCTTGGCATTGTGCTTGGTGATGTAAGGCTTGCATGCAGCTGCTTGGCCATGGAAACCCATTCCATGAAGCTCCCGGCACACAGTTTTTGTGCTGATGTTAATGCCAAAGGAAGTTTGGAACTCTGCAGTTATTGAGTCAACAGAGTGTTGGTGACTTTTAGGCACTATGTGCCTCAGCACTCGTTGACCCCACTGTGTGACTTTACGTGGTCTGTCACTTAGTGGCTGAGTTGCTGCTGTTCCTAAACGCTCCCACTTTTCAATAATACCACTAACAGTTGACCGTGGAATATCTAGCAGGGAAGAAATTTCATGAACTGATGTATTGCAAATGTGGCATCCGATGACAGTACCACGCTTGAATTCACTGAGCTCTACAGAACTACCCATTCTTTCACAAATGTTTGTAAATGCAGACTGCATGGCTAGCTGTTTGATTTTATACACCTGTGGCAATGGGTCTGAATGAAACACCTGAATTCAATGTTTAAGAGGTGTGTCCCAATACTTTTGTTCATACAGTGTATTTCCATCATCCGGGTAGGATAACGGTCTATTCCGTTGCCTACCAACACGGGAATTGCCGGTTCGAATCCCTGTTTTACCTCCGGCTTGGTCGGGCGTCCCTACAGACACAATTGGCTGTGTCTGCGGGTGGGAAGCCGGATGTGGGTGTGTGTCCTGGTTGGTCTGGGCGCCTGTTTGAGGGAGGGGAGGGGCAACTGGGAGGGAAAAGCGTGATCTTCCCACATGCTATAGCCCCCTGGCAAAACTCCTCACTGTCGGGTGAAAAGAAGCGGCTGGTGCCTCCACATGTATCGGAGGAGGCATGTGGTAGTCTGCAGCCCTCCCTGGCTCAGCAGAGGAGGTGGAACAACAATGGGACGGCTCAGAAGAGTGGGGAATTGGCCAAGTACAATTGACAATTGGGGAGAAAAAAAAGGGGGGGGGGCTTATTTGCAGTGCACCTATTCACATAAAATTAAGACCAGACATTGGTATTAACTCAGTAAGGCAACAAAGCTAAAGAAATCACACCATTCCAATCAATAAACAAGTTATATGCATTAAATTGGAATGACACAGGAAAAAAATATTGAACATGTTTACTGAAATGTATTAAATACGTGGTAGAGAAGCCTTTCATGATGACGGCTTCAAGACACTTCCTGCACGAAGAAACTAATCCCCCACAATCTTCAGGGGGGATTTTGGCCACTTTATTTTGTCATTGTTTGGTTACAGTGAAATTTGTTTTCTGCATTTAACCCATCCTATTTTATAGGAGCAGTGGACAGCTGCAGTGCCCAGGGACCAACTCCAGTTCTTTTTCCTATTGCTTTGCTCGGGCACAGACAGGAGTATTAACCCTAACATATGTCTTTTAAAAAAAAAATATATATATATATACACACACACACATTTATTTCCGATTTTCTCCCAATTTAGTGGCCAATCGATCCCTATTTTAGCTCAAACACCCACCCTCGTACTGCATGCGTTTGCCAACTGCATCTCTCAAGCCGGCAGTCTCGAAGGAGACGCCTCCCCACTTTAGTGACAAGGCGAATCCAGGCTGAACCACTGCTTTTTCCGACACAGACGTATTCATGTGACGAACACAAGCCGCCCCCCTCCCAAAGACAGCGTTGCCAATTACTGCTGCTTCGTCGAGTCCGGCCATAGTCGGATCTGACGAGACCGGGGCGCGAACCCCGATCCCCAGTGGGCAACTGTATCGACACAAAGCCGATGCTTAGACCGCTACACCACCGCGGACCCTAATGTATATGTCTTTGACGGTGGGAGGAAACCGGAGCACCCGGAGGAAACCCACACAGACACGGGGAGAACATGCATACTCCACACAGAAAGCACATGGGACAGCCGGGGATTCAAACCCAAGACCGTCTTGCTGTGAGGCAACAGTGCTAACCACTGGGCCACTGTGCTGCCACTAAGCAAACCACAGAACAGAGTTCTTACAGAAGTACTAATGAGCTGTTCTATGTCACAAAAGATGTAAAGACGCAAGCGCGTCCGCCATTGTTGTTTACCTGGAGCGGCTAGTGATCGCACGCTGTCAGTAATTCAATGGTGCCACAACGAAGATTGTCTTGTTTCAATCAATTGATTCAAATCTGTATTCGTTTATCACAAATGCAAAGCTTTGAAGAGTTAATCCGGCCTAATTGACAATAAAGAGTGTTGAATATCACACATTATCAGTGGCGAAATAGGCACCGTTTGTCCCGAAACATCAGCACAGAAGCGATCTAAACGGGATCTTACCATTTCTTCTTAGTCCCTTTATTTACAAATATTATGGGCAAACTAGGAATATCGCTCAAATCGAGAGAATATTTTGTACTGTGATTCAATAAAAAGACACAAAATTCCCCGCCATCGGACCTCACTCAGAGTGAGACTTGAACTGAACTGTTGACATTGAACTGAACTGAAAAGAAAGGGATACCCTCTTAAGTGTAACATTGCATTTATTAAGGTTAAATTGTTCATGTTACTGACTGTATATTGATGTTTTGAGTTGAATGGTGAATTTGAATAGTTTTTCCTGCAAGGTTTAATCTCAGAAGGGTCAACTTACCTGAAAAAGGGATTTTAGAGTGTAGATTTACCCGATTCGCCTAAAAAGAGTTAACT
This sequence comes from Lampris incognitus, assembly GCF_029633865.1. Classification (NCBI taxonomy): domain Eukaryota; kingdom Metazoa; phylum Chordata; class Actinopteri; order Lampriformes; family Lampridae; genus Lampris; species Lampris incognitus. The sequence continues at coordinate 27,763,332 of NC_079221.1, read as the reverse complement.
CGGAGGATAAAATAACTGAAACAAAATAGGTCTAGCTTGATAAAGTAGACTGTTATCCTAGGAAAAATATAGACCGGTCTCCTCTTAATTGGAAAATATAAAATAGATAATTGACTTAACTAATTAGAAAGCTGAACCTAAAACAACCTAATTGGAATTAAAAAGGGATTCAAACCAGGGATTTAAGTATATCTAAATGTATGAATGTGTAACACATAGCTGTGAATAGTTTTCATGTTCAAGTGAATTTACACTATTTTGTCATTAAATTGATAGCTTTTTCATTTTGTTATGTGTTATATAAATTTCAAGAGAATATTTTGTACTGTGATGTAATAAGAAAAAAATTATGTAACACTTGTTTCACTATCTCACACTGGACCAGATCTAGGCTCTGAAGGAGTGGTTGAGCAACAAAATAGCAGACCAGAGAAATGAAAAAGCTGTCAATTTAATGACAATTTTATCAAGCTAGACCTATTTTGTGTCAGTTATTTTATCCTTTGAGTTAACTCATTTTAGTGTTAAGTGAATCAGGTAAGTCTACACTCTAAAATCCCTTTTTCAGGTAAATTGACCCTTTGAGATTAAACCTTGCAGGAAAAACCATTCAAATTCACCATTCAACTCAAAACACTAATATACAATCAGTAACATTAACATCGACAGAATATTTTGTACTGTGATGCAATAAAAAGATGCAAAATTCACTGATGGAATCGGACGATTCTACCCGTCCTCGGCTCGATGGTGTCTTTGCTGTTACGACTGCAGTGGATGCCATGGCAGTAGTTAGCCCCTTTACGAATGACAACAGCATTTTCGCAACTCAATATGACTGACAATCCATGAAAACAGTGTGAAAACACACAAAATTTGCAATATTTTGATTTTAGCTCCAGTCGAACAGTAATGGCGGCGGTCCAGTGATGTCACATTACGTCTTACACGTCGCGAACATCATTGGTACTTCTGTACGATCTCTAATCTGTGGAGCAAACCATCTTCAAATGTTGAAGATTCCGGGGGGCCCACTGGGGAATCTTTATCTTCAGTTCCTTCCACAAACGTTAGATTGGGTTCAAGTTGGGTGAATGACTGGGCCATTCAAACACCTTTATTTTATTTTAAATTTATCCATTATTTAGCCAGGAGGGTCCTATTGAGATACAAGAGCTGCTCTTCCAGGGAGTCCTAAATTTTCTTTCTTTGGAACTAGTTGAGAGTAGGGATGGGTATCATTAAGATTTGAATGGTACTACTACTCTTACCAATACTGTTTATCTATCTGGTACTTAAACAGTTCTGTTTGTTATTTTCTAAGAGGAAAAAAAACAAAACAAATTAACAACAGAATTAACAGTGCTTTATTTTCTCATGTCTAGAAAGACTGTTACTTTTAATCATTAACCCATGTTTGTATAATTTAGTTAATTTAGTCAGTTTGTCTTAATTTCATGTGAGTAGCTGCACTAGAAATATGTTAAATGAGGAAAAAAAATTGTTGAATACTTACTTCCTCCACTGTATGTCCTTTGGATCAAGTTATCCATGAACTGATGCATGAATATAAACTGGAAAAAAAAGGGTAGAATCAAGGACAATTCTAGCTTTAGCTCAGAAATGTACAGTTTAGATGTTTGTTAAATGTTAGATTACATTTATATTAAAACCATACATTCATTGAATCGTGGCAGAGGCTCTCTACTCATCTAAATGTTTAGGTCATTTAGTTAACTTAAAACTTATTTACCCAGAAGGAAATTGTCATCTGCCAAACACTGATAAATTATGGCAGGTAAATTTTATTGTCCTGCAAGCTACTATGGCAGGAACTTAACAAGGTTCGTATCTGTTCTGAAGCACCTTGGTGGATTAAATCTGTAAATATGGCAGCTGAAATACATTGGACACCACTGGTCTCTGACTAATGGATAAAATGTTTGTCCCCTGCTTTGCATTTAGCCAAGGTACCCTTCAGTGGCTGTATATTTCTAGAGAAATTTCTACTGAACTCTCCCTCTCTAATGGGACACTCATCCAACTTTATTATCCTTATCCTTACTATCCTTGTGGATGTATGCTTGTCCTGTTTGTGTCGCATCAAAGCTGATAGATAAATGCAGACTAGCAAACTTTGGCAACCACTCCCTTCAAAATGACAGCTGTACATAGACCGCTTTACTCAATTACCAGATGTCTGGCACAATTGTCATATGGTAAACTTGCTATAGCCAGTAGCCTACATTATAGATGACCACTAATAAAAGTGGTAATGGCTTATGTTTTCTGCTGACATTAGAGAATTAGGATCTCCATGTGAATACCCCTTGTATACACATGGATACAATGTTGAAACATGCTTTTTCTTTAAGTATCGTTTCAATAAGTTTCTAATTTCTTTATTCTAATGGTTATTTTTGTTCTTTTATGGTATTAAGCTGTAGAAAAGTATGTTTTTACTTTTGTATCACTACACAGTAGTTAAGAGAATTTTGAGACATTTGATAATATGTATACTTTTTTTTCAGAATATGTAAGGACAAATTATACAACTTGGTATTCTTTTTTATCACATTGATATTGACAAAATGATTATGTGGAACTTGGTAAAACCTGCAGCATGAATAGTGCCATTCAATGGCAAAGTCACCCAAATGGGATTGGTTTGTGTGTGTTGTCCAAATTTGGCTACTCTAGAAAAGAAACCTTTCAGTTCTATGGTCCAAACAGGGTAGGACTTTTACACTTACTCCCAGTGAAAGGCTGATATATTTTGGCACTGAATGGTGCAGTTGTTTATTCTCACAGCTACCTTGTTAGGTACAGGGGCTGCATTTTTAAGAGCTTTGATGTTTTCTGTCTTTTCTCACAGTTTTAATTTACATACATCAAAGAAGTGATTAAAAAACTGGAATGCTAGAAACAAAAGGGTGGCATTTTTGAAGGTATCTTTCCCTTCATAGAGGGGGCTTGTAAAAGCATCTCACCAGATCTTTTTTAGGCTGGTGAGAAGGCAGAGGTAGCCGGTGAATGCTATTTTTTACCAACTACTGTGGCCAGTAGATTGACAGTTTCCTGCCCTGGTGTATGCGGAGTCAGTGCTAAAGACTAATTAATCAGGGACTTCTCCCTATCCATTTTAACTTCAATTTGCTATCCCATAGTCGGCATTTGCTACTAATTGGAGGCATGGTCGCACAGTATTAACAAAGATCTACAGCATTTTGTTGTGAATTCTGATTCTGTTGGTGTCACATATAAACCTTTGTCCCTTGTATATTCCTTTGTTGTTGGTGGAGTTAGCTCCTGAAACGGGGAAAAAACTTTTTTAGGCACATCTGTAATATCAATCAGATGTTATTATAACCAGGATTTGGTATTGACAGAGGATAAACTATGTAGGAGTTTTAGCCAGTTCTGTTCCCATGTTATTTCTGTACATTGGATAGAGTATTATCATAGCTCTTGTATAATTACACAGTGTGTGTCGCTCCTCACCCTGTTATAATCATGTTGCCTTCAGTTAACGCTGTTCATCATTTACTGTATGGAATCTATATCTCCGGCTTGGACAATAAATTTCTTGGCTTTAACTTCTAAAGCTGTGTACAACAAAGACCTTGTTGGGTGTGTGTGTGTGTGTGTGTGTGTGTGCGTGTATATTTTTGCGGTTGTGAGCAATCTTTCAGAAACTCTTTTGGGAGGGGAGTTACATTTTTGCTATTGCACTCAATTTGTTGGGTATGCCCAGAAACACGTGATCAACAGCTTGATGCATCACATACTTAAATGTACTGCTGCCATAGTTTCTTCATTTTGATAAAACACTGCTTGACACTTCACAGAAAACTGCTTAAGTATTTTTGTGTGTTGTTTCCATAAAATGTTTTACTTGCTCCTTTGACCATATTTTCGGAAGTATCTCGCTATTTCTCTCCAAGTTTGTCCTCGACCTGCCGTCACTGCTGTTTTCTTTGATTCACAATGCATTATGCTAGAGTGAAATGGTTTCACACCACTGATGATTCAATCACCAATTGTTTGGTGTGCACCAGAGTCTGATTGAGGCATTCACACCTACCAAATGAACCACACCAATGGCCAGGGTGCTCCAAGTTTGATTAGACCAAACTAAACAAGTTAGGTGTGAAAGCACCCATCTTTTTTATGAAGCAAAAGAAACGAAATAATATACACAATGAAGTAGTTTTGAGTCTGCACTGTACAGAGTTCTACATTTCTTTGCTTCCTTTTATTAAACAGTTGGCAAAGAATCACTGGACAACATTAAATTCAGATCAAAAAAATAGTGGAAAGAGGGTTTTGGTGAATGCATAATTCAAAACAGGTTCAACAATTCTTCAATCCAGACGTTTTTTGTTTTTGTTTTTGTTTTTTTGGATTTTGAGATACTTTATTGATCCCCGTAGGGAAATTATTTCTCTGCATTTAACCCACCCTAGCTGTGTAGATGGAAGCAGTGGGCAGCTGCCATGCAGCGCCCGGGGACCAACTCCAGTTCGTCTTGCCATGCTTCAGTCAGGGGCACAGACAGGAGTATTAACCCTAACATGCATGTCTTTTTGATGGTGAGGGAAACTGGAGCACCCGGAGAAAACCCACCGCAGACACGGAGAGAACATGCAGACTCCACACCGACGACCTGGGATGACCCCCAAGGTTGGATTACCCCAGGGTTTGAACCCAGGACCTTCTTGCTGTGAGGCAACAGCACTAACCACTGTGCCACTTACTGCCCAATTGCTGCCCAAAAAGACAATTCAGTGTATCTAACAAATGGTTCCTGTTAGGGATGCCCCCCGAAACCCGGTTCTAAACGGGAACCGGTTCTATATTAGTAAAAACCGGAGCATTTTTAAGATCCGACGTTTTCGGCTCTGCTATCGGTAGTTGGTAGGTACTCGAGAAATCATGGAGTGAGATTTATGTTGTGGCAAATGTGTTTTTCGAGGAATTTAAACGTCGCAAACATAATCTTGTTTGCCATTTTCTCCATCTCTCTGTCTCTCTCTCTTACTGCGCAAGGGGCGGGGCTGTGCTGTGCTCCACACACTCGCTCACACACGCACAGACAGCTCTGCTCAAGTGCTCATCATGGTGGAGAGAACTAAACGTTCAAAAGTTTGGGTATATTTTTCAAAAGTCGATGACAACAACGCTCGTTGCCACAAGTGCAACAAATCATTTGCCAGTAAGGGTGGCAATACAAGCAATCTGTCGAAACATCTTTTGTCGAAACATGGTATTAATCTGCAGAAATGCGGAGTTTTCGACTGCTTTGCTCATAGTGTTCCATCCATGTCCACTGCAGGTAAGCCGTATGAGCCATAGATACGGAGTTAACTAGGCTAATAACGAATTATTACGAATAGGCTAATAAATAAAATATAATTGCTTAGCTAATTGTTTAGCTGCAAATATTTGAAAGATTTCCCAACTTTTTGTAGATTGTCACCATGTCCCAGCCCACCTCTCCTCCCTCTACCACCATCGGTCCCAGCCAAGCCCAAAGTCCCTTCACGCTAGCAGCTAGTGAAGGATGACGGAGGATAGGGTGAACGAGTGTCACAGGGCTGTGACCCAGTTTGTTGTCAAAGGCCTGCACCCCTTCTCTACAGTGGAGTCCAAGGGCTTTAGGTAACAACTAATCAGTCAGTGTATATTGAGTTTTTTTTGAATACATAGTTGTCAAAAAGGGGAGTAGCTTTGTTATAAGTTATTGAAGCAGCTATTCCCACCACTCCACACAAATTTACAATAATTCAATCCTTTCTTTACTTTAGGGAGATGACCAATGCTCTCAACTGCAAATATACCCCTCCCTGCAGGAATGTCCTCAGTAACACACTGATTCCTGCCTGGTATAATGTTGAAAAGGCCAATGTTATCGCAGAGCTTAAAGATGTGCCAAAGTTAGCCATTACAACTGATGGGTGGACCAGCTTAACTCAGGACCACTACCTCACGGTTACAGCACATTACACAAGCCAAGGCAGTGTGAAACAAAAGGTGCTTAAAACCAGAGCTGTTTACCAGGCACAAACAGGAGATGTAGTGGCAGAGGAGATCACAGAAATTCTTGAAGAATTTAGCATAGAAGTTGGCAAGATTGTAGCAGTGAAAGTCGACAATGCTGCTAATATGGATGTCTCCATAAGGAAACTCCCATGTCCTGAAAATCGGATGCTTTGCTCATACACTGAACATAGCAGCGCACAAAATCTATCAGATCAGTGCCATTGACAGGTGGGCAGGAAGAATCAGGGCAGTGGTTGTCTGGATGAAGAGGTCATCCATGGCTAAAACAGTCCTGAAAGAAAAGTAACAGCTCCTAGGTAAGAAGCCAGTTCAACCTATTAAAGCATTTTTTTTAAATTCCCAATCAAATTTTAATTAATTTAATTATATATTCAAGTGTGCTGTGATGAAAAGTTTGTTTGTTTCAGACCTTCCCCAACACACAATGATCCTTGATGTGAAAACAAGGTGGAATTCTATCTTCCTTATGGTAGAAAGATCATGGAGCAATACCCAGCAATCCAAGCTGCATCCATGGACCCACGACTCAGGAAACAGATGGAAAAGGACAAATTGGGCCGGCTGAAAGATGAGGATTTCCAGAAGGCTGAGGAGTTTGTACAACTCATGCGTGTCATGTACACATCCACCCTGTGCGTCTCCAGTGAACAAACTCCCACCTGTGGCCAAATCCTCCCAATCCTCAGGAAACTTGAAGACCATTTCACAGTGCAGGAGGAAGACACGCTGTTTGTGTCGAGCATTAAAGAGAAGGTTTGGGGGAATCTCTCTGGACGTTACCAGGAAGACACCATCCTGGCCTTCCTACTCGAGGCGACAGTGATGGACCCCAGGTTCAAAGGGAAGATGGAGAGTGATGCCACCTGGGACCGGTTGAGGGAGGCAGCTGTAGCAGAGGAGGAGGGCCACACAGAGGAGCAGGGCCACACAGACCAGCAGCAACAGGAGTCAGAAGAAGAAGGAAAGGAGGAGACAGCCACTCCACTCTACAAACCAAGGAATGCCTTGGAGGAGCTGTTTGCTGATGAAGATATGGAGCTACGGACCACCATGCGGCAGAACACCTTGTCCGTCAGTGAACGAGTTGATCACGAACTCCAACTCTACAAAGGCCTGCCTTCCATCCCCATGTCAGAATCCCCTGCTTTGTGGTGGTGGGAAAAGAGAGGTACTCTGCCCCTGCTTACACAGCTTGCAACCACCTACCTCTGTGCCCAAGCCTCCTCCACCCCCAGTGAGAAGGTCTTCTCTACAGCCGGGGACACTATAAGTCAGGAGAGATCACGACTCCTGCCGGAGAAGGCAGATATGTTGATTTTTCTGCAGAAGAACTGTTAGGATAATGTTCTAGGTTCTTGTTTGTTTGAACTTCCGTTAGCCTTTTGCTGTAAAAATTAATTTTAATATATATATATATTTTTTTTTTTATCTTTATCTACTTTTATTTTTTTATCTTATTTGTTGTTGTTGAATGTTGAATGTTGATTATAAAGTCTGTAATTCAGACGCATTTAAAACATTGCTGCTGCTGTTGCTGCTGAATAAATATTTGTTTATATTTATATAAAGTTATATAATAGAATAATAAAGCAATGTCGATTCTGTTCTTAATTGTCTTTTTTTTCTTGCATAATAATCAAAAAGAACCGATAAGAGTATCGATAAAGTACCGAACCGATAAGCAGTATTGATAAGAGTAGTAGTATCAATAAAATCCTAACGATACCCATCCCTAGTTCCTGTAACATTTTTGCAAGGGCGGAACATTTAAATGAACATCAAATTGACAAGTGATCTTTGATTTTCACAGGGGTTCTTTTTTTTTGTTTCTTTAAACTTTTTAAATGCCAAAGTTTCATGTCATCCGACAAATTTTTCCACACTGAATTACAGTAGATTAAAATGTAGAATCAATTGAAACTTAAGCTCTCAAACTATGTAATACCTTTCCAAGACACAAACACACACTTGTGTATGAAGTGGACACATTGTTCTCTTTTACTTGTTCTGATTTTTTTTCCTCCATGTTCTTTGTTGACATTTCCCCAAGTTCCAGAGGTGTAAAAACCAGGTCCAGAAAGTAAAAGTCTAAACCATGTATTTGCTCTACTCATGCACTACACCAACAGATTCTAGTCATCGACACTCCTCAACTAGGTAGGGAAAACTAGTTAACGAAATCAGCTGGTTTAGTAACATGGTTGGAGCAAATACACGGTTTAGACATTTACTTTCTGGACCTGGTTTTTACACCTCTGTCCCCAACTCAAACTGTACAGTTTGGTTTTGTCAGCGAGAAACAGCTCTCTCAGGCACTCGCGAGCTCTTCATGCAAGTACAGGTCTGCAACCAAAAGCCTGCTCCTGCAGCACGTACTGAAGAGGAACATGCTGTTTTTTGTCCATTTCAGAGACCATGATGGAATACCTCACATATTCCATCATGGTCTCTGAAAGGTAGGTATATATAGGTACATTATAATTTGTGTTAATTTACACACAGATTTTCAGTCAATCTGATATGCAAACGAGCCTGTAGAATAGTGAAGTTGGCACTACTGCTTCTTTGCACAGGCACATTGCATTTACAACATTTAGACATTGCCTGTTCAAATTTTAATGAATGCTTTGCTTTGATTATTGGCTACTGAAGGTACAATATGGAAATAGACTACAATTCTACGTCTTCCTCTATTTCTCCATTATGTCTTGGCCAAAGATGCATTTCAGTGAAAGTTCAAATTGAGTCAATACAGGCAGTGATACAGAAGTAACAATGCTCAAAAAATGATTCTGACTAGGGCTGGGCAATATATCAATATTGGTATTGTGATTTAAGACTAGTGTTGGGCAAGGTACTTTCAAAATGTAATGTATTACATATTACCAGTTACTGTATAATATCACTGTCTGTGTACAGTAATGCTTTACTGATTACAATACTTTTGTGTTACTTTCACTAATATAACCGTATAACTGCAGAAGTACAACTAGGCATTATAAAATGAAAGAGTGTCATGTTTCATAGCTGGTAATCAAAGCACAGAAATTGTAAGTTTGTTGCGGTTCATTACAAAACCTGAGGTGGATGATATTGCGTATCGTAATGAAGCCATAGACCAGAAGCAGCTTATGTTAATTGCTATATTAACAATAGTGTGATGATATAGAACAATTCAATAGCCTAGACCTTTTTAAACAATGAATGGCCTTGGACACAGGGATGGACAGACAAAGGATCAGAGTCTGATAGATTGTCTTTATGCATGCGCAATAATCCAAGTAAGAAAAATTACAGGAAGTTGAATCAGTTCATGTGGACACAACGTTTATTGAGAGAAACGTTTCATCACTCATCTAAGGGACCTCTTCAGTCTCAACTGACTGCAGGTATCCCCACCCTTATAAACAATACAGTGGCATAACGACTGAAAACAAAGACTGGTTTCGTATGCAAATTGCCATGAGCATTAACTATAGTTTCATTGGCAATGTGTACTATTCACAGAGGATTTGGCAATGGTTGCAATCACAGCATTGTAAGATGGCGTCAGATATATCTTAAGTACGTAAGAGTACATCTGTCGCCATCTTAAGTTAGACTAATAAGAAGCAGCATATCACTTTACTTTTCTTATAATCAGGTTTATTAACTAATGTTTACTCCATATTTCCATCCTGCACACTACAGAGCAGTGAGGCTCCTGGAGAAACCAGCTTTGGCTATCAAATATCAAAGATTCTAGACAAATATACTTGCCTCATCTGCATGATCACAAACCTTTGGAGGGAGAATGGCTCTCCAAAAAGCATTGGATAGTCGGGATTCCTATGCATCCTGGAAAATTAGGAAATTTTTGACTTGTTTTCTAGTCATGGAAAACACCTGGAAAATGATAGAATTGATAAAATATCTTGGTAATATTATTTAGGTAATGGGAATTTGTAAAGTTAGATTACAAAATTTTATTTTTTGGCTTATTTAAATACAGAAAAGTAAAAAAATATTTACAAATGCATAAACTCGTAAAATAAGCAAGCCTTCATCCATTAAATCAACTGGCTTGCGCAGAGGATCACAGATGTTTTGGGCTACTCTGATAGCATGATTTATCACAAATTCAACAGTGAGATGTCAACATTAGGGCAAGTGAGACATCACTTCCCCTCTTTGTTGCGTTATGGGGAACAGCAACGAAATTCAACATACAAATTATTTTATATTTAACCCCTACCACACGGTTGCAACCAAATCACCTAACCAAAAACAGATTAGTGTTGTTCACATTTAAACGCCTTTCATCTATAATGCTGCAGCTCTTTGCCTGTATGTATGTCCATAGGACTCCAGTGGTATGTCCCTGAGCATGCTGGCAGCTGCAGGTGGTCAGGACGACATCCTCAGGCTTCTAATAAAGAAGGGAGTGAGGGTGAACGGGCGACAGAAGAATGGGACCACGGCCTTAATGCATGCTGCTGAAAAGGTAACATAGCACCACATATCACAATTTTACTTTGTGCAAGGGATAACGGCAGCATTTTGATATGAGCAATATGAATGATTTTACTGAGACCACTGACTATTTGATATTGGTCAATATATTGCCACAAGATTTTGTTCTTCAAATTATCAAGATTAATATCCAGTGTTCATAAGGCTGACCACAGTAGCCTTATCACAGCCTTTTAATTTCTTACCACAGACATGATAATTTGGTTTTATCTTTTAGCCGTAATAGTGAAACATGTTTTATGGGATTGACAATGCACTTGATGTAGGCTACAGTACACACACTCAACACTGCTACATTGGTGTCACACCTTTATCCTCTTAGAACTTCCTGACGACTGTCGCCATCCTTCTGGAAGCTGGATCCTATGTCAATGCCCGGACACTTGGAGGGGAGACGGCTCTAATGAAGGTATGCATTAAACCTAAAATACCTGCAGTAACAGAAAAGCACATTGTTTTAGGTATTTAAACTGATGCTCTCCTTCATGGTGACTTGGGACAGCTGCAGCAATCATGTAATTACATGTGGAGATGTTTCAAGAATAATTGGTACACAGGACCTTTTTTAATAGATTGTTAGATGTTATTGTTATTTTATGTTCTTTTATGCTCTTTTTTTGTCCATGTCTTTGTGTTTATATGCATTCAAAGACAAATGTCTAGTGTGTGTGTGTGTGCGCGCTAACTTGGCTGTCAGCTAACTTGAACAGTACATAGAGTGATCTTCAGTTCGTAGATAATTAGCATTGCAACAAAGAATCTAATGGTAATGGGTGCAAAGTTTAAGTTAATTTATTTAACACTTTAAAACACAAGCGGAGATAAGAGTAATAAGATGAATTCAAATATATTATACTTTCCTAAAAAATAATTAAAACGAGCCCTGAGGGTGAGTTCATAAAAGCAAGCTAGAACAGTGCCCTAAGAACGTTCCTGTTCCAGAAGTGTTTCAAAATGTTATTTAACAAAAAACATAGAGTGAAAGTCATTGTACTCCACATTTTGGTCATGGGCAGTGGATAAAACATAAATCTGGATTTGATTCAAACTCAGTAAATCCACAGTGTATGAAGTTTAATGCCCACTCAAAAAAAATGTTGGTACAATATTGAAACAAGGGACCAGCACTTTGTAAAGAAGGACAAGTGACTCATTCACCATCCTGTAGATTTACGTGGAAACAAACTGATAATCACTGTCAGATTTAAGGCTATAGCAAATCCAAGAATATCCAAATCACACTTTTTTGTAATTTCTCATTTTAATGGTTACAGTCTGTAGGACTGGATTTTCCATGGACTATGATACAGTGAACACTCAAGAAATGGTACAACATTCATACCTACATGATAATTTTGGAAACAAATTTTCCATTTGTTCATCCATTCATCTTTGGATTAAAGGGTATAACCTAAGATCAAGGTACCGCTGAATAAAATTCTTAGTGTTGTGAGTGAGTGTGGAGTCGGGTGTCTTGGAGTTGTGGCTGTCATTCCCTGAGACATGTCTGACGTGAGGAGCCCACATGACAAATCCAGTGACATATTTCCTCACCTGCACTATGTCCCTTTGACGCTCAAACTAGGCTCCAGGCATGACACCACGCCTTTAAAAGCACAAGAGATAAGTTGCACCATATCCTGGGTTTTGTGTAAATATCCCTTCCTCTCCTCCACTCCAGGCCTGTAAGAGGGGTAACACTGACATAGTGCGCCTCCTACTGGAATATGGGGCCGACTGCAACATCCTGTCAAAACACAAGAACACTGCCATGTACTATGCTAAAGTCAGCAATAATATGACGGTGTGCGATCTCATCAAGGACCACATCAACATGTGAGTACACGTCATAGCTTCCACCCACCCACATCACCATCTATTAACAGAGCCCCATCATGCAGTATTAGGAGTCAGTTTGTCAGTGGTTACCAGGGACATGCTTCCAAATTGGAGGACAGATGATGCTTCTCTTTTCATTTATACAGTATCACTTCTTTGTCCAAGATCCTGTTTTTTCCCATTTATGTGTTAATTCCAATACTTAAATGCTAAGAAATTGATTGAAGTGTTAATCAGAACCCATAAAAGTTTGTGTACTTCATATCCTGAAAATAATCCAAATTCAGAATTTTAAAAAGTAGTTTACAAAGCAGTTTTACGAGAAAAGAACACAAATGATCAAAAAGAGTAAAAGATGTAAAGGTCAAACTGAGCTGTGCATAACACCTTTTCCTTGTGTTGTTACAGCACATAGTTTGTTTGTAAATGTACGATGAGTTGGAGATATTTTCATGAAGTTTTTACTCAGTAATAGTCAGGACTCAGGCTGCTTTTCCAGGGTTACTAAACTGGATTTAGGGTAGTACAGAGTGTTCCCAAGAATTATTCAGAAAATTCCCATTTTGCTATTTTTCAACCTTCAGAGCTTGTAAGGAATGGTCTGGTGGTTATCTGTGTGTGCATGACATTAAAGTTTTGCTCTAATTAGAGGCATTAAATGACACTCACTCCTGACATTAAGACAGGTGCACAGGGAGGAACCTAAAAAAATGGTTTCTGCAGCACAGTGTGTGTATGTACCCTATGTAATAGATTGGTAGTTTGTAGTATGGCACTCTGGCTGAAGATCGCTATTCACTGGGTTCAGAATCATGAAATCAGAGTTCTTTACAGCTAAACCCTCTCATTTTTAAGTGTGCGTCTGTCTTGTTTGCTCACCATTTTAGCACTCTCAAATGATTCCACTCTTCTTTTTTTAATTTATCTCCTGTTTTCTTCCGTCTTACCCTCTTTCTCTTTCCTTTTTGCTGACTGTATAACCTCTATATCTTCTCTCCATCTCTCATCTATCTGTCACTTTCTCTTTCCTTTGTTTCACTCTATTCTTTTCTGCTTCTGCTCTCTTTCTTTCTCTCCCCATCTCTCTCACTCTCTTGCTCCCTTCCTCCAGGTTGTCTAGTGTGGCTGAGGACACCATCAGGGCATACTTTGAATCTCGACTGGTCCTGTTGGAGCCAGTGTTTCCTTTGGCCTGCCACAGATTGTGCGAGGGACCAGACTTCTCCATGGAGTTTGGCTACAAGTCCCAGCAACAACTAGAGGGTAAAACACCAACACACACGCACACAGCTTGGCAGGAGTAGGATGGGTTGTGTCCGGGTTTAAGAGCTTCTCCCTTTAACCAAATTCTCAGGGTTCAAACCATGTGTCACCAAGGAATGTTCCCTGTAGAAGTGACCTTAAACAGGACACACGGAAGCCCCACCAGCTAAAAAAAAAAAAACAAAACAAAAAAAAACAGTTGACTTGCACCGTGACCTCTTTGGAGAGGGCATTGTGTAAACAAAACCAAGGATTAGTTAATCACATTATTTTAAATGACGACAGTCAGGTTCAAAGAACAATTTTCTATTCTAAGGTGGGACTGTTATTAGTGTAGATGGGATAGTTTAAGAACTGATGCTGTTAATTGCATTACGGTTCCCTTTTTTCAGTTATTTTTAAGTTTAGCTGAAAGGAAAGCAGCCATACTAACATGTTTGTGCAAAAGAGAGAAAGAGGACAAAACAAAGGTTAAAACAAAAACTAGTGGATAAACAAAATCTAGAGCAATTTTAAACATGAAAGGAGTCATTCCAAAACAAGATAAGCAATACCTCAAAATATTTTTGTTTGTAAGTGAAAGTCTCATTTTAACTCATAATTAAAATTGCAACAAATAAACTTTGGCAGCCAATAAATTATTTTGTCAATGTAGGTGTTTTTTGTTTTGTTGTTTCTTGTTTTTTTGCCATTGGGAGATTAATCCATATCTAGTTTTGTACCATAAAGATATAGTCCTGGTTCATTGGTTTCTGTACCTGGATTATAATCCAGGTAAGGAAATCACAAAGTTGAATCAGTTCATCTGGACAAAACGTTTATTGAGAGAAATGTTTCATCACTCACCTAAGTATCCATGGGGATGGGGATACCTGCAGTCAGGTTTGTAGACGACACCTGGGTTAAAATTAAATCTCAGGATGGACCATATTTCACTGACCACGTTAACTCTGTGGACAACCACATCAAGTTCACCAGGGAGGATGTGGAAAAAATGACAGATTAGCCTTCTTAGACTGTGAAATTGCAATTGGTGATGGGGGACATTTGATTGTTGATGTTTACCGTAAACCAGCACATACTGATCAGTACTTAAGGTTTGATTCTCATCATCCACTGGAGCACAAACTAGGGGTCTTCAGTACCACCGAGCTGACAATGTCCCCATCCACACAGCGGCTGGGGAAGGGGAGAAATCCCACATTAAACAGGTCCTGGTTAAGTGTGGTTATCCTAACTGGACGTTTGTCAAAGCCAGGAAGATGCCCAAACAGTGCACCAACCGGTTGAAGAGAAGAGAAGGACAACAGCCGCTTAAGCATAAACCAGTGGTGATTCCGTATGTGGTGGGCATTTCAGAACAGTTGAAACACGTATTTATATATATATATATATGTATTTTTTTATAAAAAAAAAATTTTGTAATAACAAACAAAACAAAACAAGAACACATTTATGAAGGAAGCAATTCAATTAATAAATCAACCCAACCATAAAAAGGAAAAGGAAAAAAAAGAAGAGAAGAGAAAAAGAACAGAAAAAAAGGGAGGAGAGGGGGGCATTAATCAGGAGACAGATTTAAAAGAGTTAAAAAACATTAAAAAGGGTTGCCATCTGCCATAGAAGTTATCAGAGTTACCTCTCGCAGCATATTTGATCTTCTCTAGTTTAATCATAATAATCATACATGAAACTTATATAGCGCTTTTCTAACACTCAAAGTCGCTTTACAATAAATGGCGGTGAAACAAGACAACAGATAAACACAGCACAAATATACAGGGGTGGATGGGAAGGGGGGCTACGAGAGGGAGAAGCAGCAACCACACATGACGCCAGCAGTACTCTGCGCTTAAGAGGACATGGTAGCCCTGAGCCACTGAGTGCTGGAGGGAGCTTTGGTAGACTTCCAATGGAAACGAAGGTGGTGTCTCCCCAGTAAGGAAGTGAAAGCTAGAACATCTAACTGCTTAGAGGTGAATTGGTAGTAGCCTTCTGGGAGCCCAAATATGGTGAGACTTTTATAGTTTTTGAAAGTATTTTTGAAATAGTATCGCAGTAGTTATGCCAAAAACAAGATAATAATGGACAGAAGTAGAACATAGGGGTGAGATTGCAGGATGAAGCATGACATTTATTGCAACTGTCAGTGATATTGGGATAAATCTGTGACATCATGCTTTCGAAAATGAACCCTAAATAGTACGCCGACCTCTGGAGCTTGTTCAGAAAGCTGCAGCTCGTCTGGTGTTCAACCGCCCTATGTTCTCCCACACAACTCCCCTTCTCATGTCCCTACACTGGCTCCCAGTAGCTGCTCACATCCAGTTTAAGACTCTAGTTCTAGCCTACAGGGCAGTGAAAGGAACAGCTCCTTCCTATCTCCAGGCCATGGTCAAGCCCTACACCCCCGCCCGACCACTTCGCTCTGCTGCCTCGGGACGCCTGGTTGCCCCGTTGCTCAGAGGCCCTTGCTGCCGATCGACCCGGTCACGGCTCTTTTCTGTCCTGGCCCCACAGTGGTGGAATGAGCTCCCCACTGATGTCAGGACAGCAGAGTCGCTGCCCATGTTTCGGCGCAGGTTGAAAACTCACCTCTTTAAGAACTACTACCCTGTTACTTGTTCTTAGCACTTATTGTATTCACTCATTAAAAAAAAAAAAATCTCTTTCTTGCACTTTTACTTTAGCACTGGTTTTCCTCTTAGATGCTTGTTTAGATGCACTTATGACCACTGGTGACTAGTAGTTCTCCTGATTTCTTACGTTAAATGCACTTATTGTAAGTCGCTTTGGATAAAAGCGTCGGCTAAATGACTGTAATGTAATGTACTTTGAACTGTATGAGTGCGAGTCGAGCACAAGTTGAGCTTGTGTGAATTTTGTTAAGAGCAACGTTCCACCAGTCGTCATCCATGTTCAAGCCCAGTTCAAGCTCCCAGGCAGCCTTGACTTTAGTGGCTGGTGAACTGTTACATGACAGAAGTTTGTTAAAAACCTTCACAATGAGTGACTTTTGATGGGGATCGGGACTGAGAAACTCATCCCAGGGGAAAAGTGGAAACAAAGATTTAAGGCAGTGCCTAATTTGAAAATAACGAAAGAGAAGGTGGGAGATGAAATTCACATGATAGATTTGCAAAACTACGAAGGATACCGTCCTTATACAGATCTTTAAAAAATGTCAGGCCTTTGTCATGCCATACAGAAAAGGTGAAGTCTGTAGACGAGAGTCGAAATAAGTGATTCCTTAGTACAGGAGCTAAAGTGGATGCTGAAATAAATTTAAAATGCCTCCTGAACTGATACCAAATTTTGAGGGTGGAACGTACCACTTGGTTATTTGTAAAGCCAGAGGGTTGGTTGGAATAGGGGAGGTAAGCAGAGCCATTAGGGTAGATGAAACACAGGACTGTGCCTCTAACTTGCACCATGGCAGATCCGTTGAATTAAGCCAAAGTACTTTTTTTTTAATGTGTGTCGCCCAATAATACATCTGGAAATTTGGCAGAGAAAAGTCCACCATTGAATTTGCATCCCTGAAAAATTGATTTACTGATTCTGGGTGCCTTTCCACACCAATAAAAAGCCAGAAATGGCTTGATCAATTGTTTAAAAAAAAAAAAAAAACGTTTCGGCAGAAATAGGGGCAGACATTGGCACAGAAATAAGAATTTGGGCAAAATATTAATTTTAACTCTGTTAATTCTACCAATCAAAGACAAAGGTAAACGAGACGTGTATTTTCCAAATAACATGTCTCAGTTGCTTTCAAACCCCAAAACACGCTGTGCCAGAAATTGGTCCACCCCAAGGATCGGGTCCCCCGACACAGACAGAGCAATATAGTTTATACCATTAAGTGGCGGGAGGAGTGCCGTGAATTGTACATCGGGAAACCAAACAGACACTGACCAAGAGGATGGCACAACACAGGAGAGCTAACGTGTCAGGCCGGGACTCTGCAGTCTACACCCATCTACAGGCCAGTGGCCACTCTTTCAAGGATGAGGATGTGCACATCCTTGATAGGGAGGAACGCTAGTATGAATGGGGAGTCAAAGAGGCCATCTATGTGAAGAGGGAACGACCATCCCTGAACTTAGCGGGGGACTAAGAGTATGTCTGTCGCCATCTTACAATGCTGTGAATGCTACTATTCCCCAATCTTTGGTGAATAGTACACATGACCATTGTAATTCCAGTTAATGGTCACAGCAATTTGCATATGAAACTGATTGTTATTTTCAGCATTATGCCACTGTATTGTTTATAAGGCTGGGAATACCTGCAGTCAGTTTAGCCCGAAGAGGTCACTTAGATGAGTGATGAAACGTTTCTCTCAAATCTATCCAGATGAACTGATTCAACTTTTTGTAATAACTGAAGTGAGGTTTTGGAATAATGCCCAAACGAGCAGTGGAGTAGTGCAAACATTTATGGCCCCACTGACGTATGTTCGCACCATAACAACAATCGCAATTTTCTGTTGAACTACTCAAATAACCACAACAAACGGTTCAATAGCCATTCTACTCCCATTCAATTTCTATGGGTGGTACAGTATTTTCAGTTGTCGTAAGATTAAACAGTGCCATCTAGTAGCCTAAGCTAAAATGCAGTGTATTGGTCCAACAAAATTACATTGTAGAAGTCGCTTTTGACTAGTAAGTCGCAGGACCTGCCAAACGACTAAAAAAACAAAACAAAAAACTGCAACTTATAGTCCAGGAAATACGTTATATATGCACACACACAGCCCATAGGCATGCACCACTTACTACTCTCATTCACATAAACTCGGTTGTTTCTTGCAGCATAATTGCAGACCTTACATCATTTCATTTCCTTACCCTTCTTTATATACCAATCAGCCAAAGCATTAAAATCACTGACAGGTAAGTGAATAACATTGATTATCGCATTACAATGGCACCTGTCAAGGGGTGGGATATATTTGGCAGCAAGTGAACAGTCAGTTCTTGAAGGTGATATTTTGGAAGCAGGAAAAACCAAGTGTAAGGATCTGAGTAACTTTGACAAGGGCCAAATTGTGATGGCTAGATGACTGGGTCAAAGCATCTCCAAAACGGCAGGTCTTGGGATGTTTCTAGTATGCAGAGGTCAGTACCTACCAAAAGTGGTCCGAGGAAGGACATACAGATGATGAACCAGCAAGTCATGGGCGCCCAAGGCTCACTGATGTGCATGGGGAGCGAAGGCTAGCCCATCTGATCTGATACGACAGAAGAGCTAATGTAAGTGAAGTTGCTGAAAAAGTTAATGCTGGCTATGATAGACGGGTGTCTGAACACACAGTGCATCACAGCTTGCTGCGTATGGGGCTGCATAGCTGCAGACCAGTCAAAGTGCCCATGCTGACCCCTCTTTACCACCAAAAGTGCCTACAATGGGCACATGAGTGTCAGAACTGGACCATGGAGCAGTGGAAGAAGGTGGCCTGGTCTGATAAATCACGTTTTCTTTTACATCATGTGGATGGCCGGTTGCATATGTGTCGTTTACCTGGGGAAGAGATGGCACCAGGGTGCACTATGGGAAGAAGGCAAGCCGGCGGAGGCAGTGTGATACTGTTGGCAGTGTTCTGCTGGGAAACCTTGGGTCTTGGCATTCATGTGGATGTTGCTTTTTGACATGTGCCACCTACCTAAACATCATTGCAGACCAGGTACACCCCTCCATGGCAATGGTATTACCTGATTTCAGTGGCCTCTTTGAGCTGGAAAATGTGCCCTGCCATACTGCAAAAATTGTTCAGTAATGGTTTGAGGAACATAAAGAGTTCAAGGTGTTGCTTTGGCCTCCAAATTCCCCAGATCTTAATCTGATCGAGCATCTGTTGGACGTGCTGGAAAAACAAGTCCAATCCATGGAGGCCAAACATCACAACTTCAAGTACTTAAAGGATCTGCTGCTAATGTCTTGGTGCCAGATACCAGAGGACACCTCAGAGGTCATGTGGAGTCCATCCCTCGATGGGTCAGAGCTGCTTTGGCGGCAGGTGGTGTAAATGTTTTGGTTTATTGGTGTACATCTCCCTCTCTGTCATTCCCTTGCTCGCCTGTTCTTTATGTCCCTCCTCCAGCCTCGGGGATCCTCCTCTTCGTCTTCCACGCCAACTTCCTGAGTGAGATCTCAGCCAGGCTGTGCGGCCCATGCAGTGTTCATGCCGTGATACTCAATGACAAGTTCCAGCTCCCCATATTCCTGGTGAGGTCTTTACCAAAACAACGCTTCTAATGTGGATAAACACAGCTATAAGGCATATGTATACATACAAGCAGACACGTGCATTGTGTTCCTCTTTCTTTCTCCTTCCAGGACAGTCACTTCATCTATTCCTTCAGCCCAGTCCCAGGCATTAACAGGCTATTTATCCGTCTGGCAGAGGCACCCACAGCCAAGGTGAGAATGCTAATGTCACACATCTGCATATGCGCATGCACACTCACACACCTGTCAGTAGCCAAAGTCAATGTGCATATGTAGAGCCAAGGCAGTACCACGGTTTCCTTTCTGAAACACCACAACCAAAAGAGCTTCACGTTTTTTTTTTTTTTTTTTTAATTTTAGGCAGTAAAACTGATGCGCTTTTCCACAGTAACTTTCAGTATGTGCAACAGTGGGTTAAAGCTTCAGCTTTAAGATCAGTCATTTCAACCAAGTTTTCAAATTTTCCTTGAAATGTAAGAATAATCATGGAAAAAGAAGTGATGGGGAGAGTGAAAAGGAGCTGAAGTGAGCAGTAGAGAGAATTTTCATCACAACCACCAGCCTTTTCCAAAATGAACCCATGTTGATGATAAATTTTAACCTATATTATTAGCTAAGGTCCATCTTGCCTTGAGAAAAGGATGAAAACTTAATTTCAGACAAGTTGCTTTAATGTGTTGGTATGCGGCAATCAGCCTCATTCATGGACATTTGCTTGATTTTTGCCAGCACCCAGAAAAAAACTACTTGTATAGAAGACAACTAAACTTCCTTTTTAATCTTCTTTGTTAACTTCAGACCCACTTAATGTTTTGCTCTTGGTTTTCATGGTAATTCATGAGTTATCTGGTTTTTTTTTCTGGACTGTTGCTAAATTGTTGTATGGAACCATCTCTGGTGCACTGTTATACACTATACCAGACAAAGAACTGTACTTTCTTAAGAGGTAGAGGATTTTGATTTAAGAAGCCTGATTTATCAGTACAGGGTTTGATCCCCAGTGTCCTCTCCTCCCCTCCATATCTTATCTCTGCATAGGTCAAGCTTCTCATCTGTGCATACAGAGTCCAGCTACAGTGATGCCTCCCCAGGCCAGGTCAAAGGTTACACTAGGACTAACAACACATCAACTCTTGGGAACTCATTCAGACACACAAACAAACATACACACACCAGACACACATGCAGCCACAGTTGAAAATCTTTGCCAAGCTCATCATCATCTGAAGGTGGAGGATCTTGTCAGACCACAGCCTACATTAAATGGAATTAAAATCCCTCTTGCTTGCAAGAAACTGTTTTTCACCCTTCAAGAGCTGCAGCTTTATGATGACATCCTGGTCCTGTCCACATCACACCTCCATATTCACACTAGACTTGATGCACAATCCAGGGATCTTGTGAGATCAGCGCAGCAGTTTACATTTGCGCAACACTTTGCACAGCTATGTCCATTCGTCACTGACAGCAACTGCTGGACGTGCTTTCTGGGTGAAAGGCGGGGGCCATTTTGCAAAATATTTAACAGAAACATATCGACTCCCCCCTATCCTGCTGTGGTTCCCAAGACTAAAAACCCCTCCTGGATTGTGCCTTCCTCCAACTCGTTCCTACTTTTTTGAGTGTGTATATGATATATGCGTGTGTTAACTGTTTATAAGCCTAGCTTGTGTGTACATGTGCATATCTTTGATGTGTCGTTTGCAGTCTGGGTGCATTTTGAGAATGATTTTTTTTGTTGAGGGGGGGTGTTCAATGTTTTCATTTTGTTTTGGACCAAGCAAATGCTTTGCCCAATATTTTGATTGCACATCTGTTGATGGCATTTTACTTAACAGTGACCTTCATCCAGTGTGTTCACCTGCACATTTGGAAGTACATGGTAGAACATATAAGTGCTTATTGAACACCTGTAATACTTTCAAGGTTGTAACACATAACATTTTGTAATTATAAATTGTACAACTGTAATTTTACTCACATGTTGTTGTCACAACCCTGTAAGTCCAATATAACAGACATGTCACTTTAATACATTATACTTAGAATTGTATAGGTTGATGCACAGGTTAATAAACTGGAAATGAGGTCATTGCAAAATATCACCTTTTAATTAATGAAGCAGCTGTATTTGTTTTACCTACCCCTACAGATTTGCCCATTATATTTTTGGTCTGTACATATCCATATATATTTTATCTTTGGGATTGATGACTGCTAACGTTTTGTTGCTTTTTACCACCGTAGGAGTGGTTTTAAGTTATTAGGATTGTATAGTGCAAAGCTCTGTTTGTTTTTTCCTTAAAGGCTACAATGTCCCACCCAAGGCTGCCCAGTTATTTCACATATGGATTTTCAAAAGAAAAAGCTTCGGAATTGATGATTAGTGATGGGATCTGTCATTCATGCTCGATACAGCATCAGCACAGGCGGTTCTGTTTACTAGGCCTCTTTTGCCTACTGTGTCAAGCAAAAGTCACTTTTACACACCCCTTTCCAATCTTATTCAATAGGATCAAATGAAGCAGCTGAAATCAACTTGATATACATACTATAGGCCTAATGTGTCATGAATGCACCAACATTTTTCCAGTGCAGTTCTCATGTGCACATCTTATGTCAACAATGTAACGTCACTGAAGAACAGTACAGCGCGGGAACATATTTGTAGGTTAATGTTTGTTGTCTCCTGCAATATGAAGGAATTACTGTCATTGCTGGGATGTAATTTTAGAGGATGAGGCCTCTACATGCTGCCTTAATAGCCATATTTTTCAAGTCAGTTCATGTTGTGATTCTTTGCTCAACTGTATAAGTTGAGTAATATACTGGTATATGCCTCCCTGAGGCATATACTGGCTGTGTTTATTCAGGACTGTTAAAACCAACGGTAAAGTGTCAACAGCTTGATGATGGCCATAATTATGAAATAATTCCACATATTGCCTCTTCTCCTCAAACAACAATCATTTTTGTATTTAACTGAAGTTTACTAGCTGCCTGGGTACCTAATAAAGCAAAGTGTAAAAATTACACAGAACAAGACGACTAAAAATTTATGCAGCAGACAGAAACCCATCAGACCCTCGCATTTAATCTTGAGTCGTGGCACAGTGGTGATTGCTGTCATGTTTTATGATTTCGAGGTTGGGGTGAGTGGACATCCGTACGGTGTGTTGCACAAGCGTTATGGTGATGATTTCTGATTCAAATCTTTGGGGATAAAAGACTTGATCATAGCGGGTGCCTCGAATATAGGTTGTTAAAGTCGCAGTACAGAAGTCCTTTTCAAGGGTGAGGATATTTAAATCTCATAGCACGACTACACACCATGGACAGCCTGCCAGCTCATTTGGAGATGGAAGCCAAAGCAAATTCCATCTCGGAGCTCAAAGTCTGGAAGCAGTGTGAGTGGGCAATCTTCCCGCAAATTGCGATGACCAAATCTACCTCCACAAATCCATGTTTCTTTTTTAAAGATGTTTCGTACGTGATTCTTGATTTCCAGGGCGATATTTAAACCCAAGATATTTTAAAATATGAAATGTATATCCCCTTCCAATTTAGGCCAGACCAGAATGGGAGTCGATAGCTTAAACTGGTGCAATAAAAAGTCATATTAGTGAACACTTAATCTTGTTTTTCTTGAAGTCCCCGATTTGTGTTATCGCAACCATAGGTCATTTTGTTCATCTTGTTTCCCTTCTAGAAGTTACCAATGATCGTTTCACCCTCTGTATGCCTGGCACAGAATTGGTTCAGTGTGCATAGAGAGGAATAGTTAGTGAACGTGACCATGCTGTCTCTGTTGGCTCTCCAACCTGTCAACTTTTCTATATAGCACTATCTTAACACTTTATAAAAAGTGAATATGTTTCTATATTGGTGCCTTTGTTTCGTCCTACATCATTCAGACTGGCTGTTGCATTCAAATGGACAAACTGTGAGTGCCAGACAGATTCAAGTGGGAAGGTGGACACACCACATGCCTGCAAGATCTTGTGGCGTGTCAGATCCTTTTACTGAGCAGTCTTGTCGAGCATCAAAGATTGGATAAGTGAAACAACCACACTTAAAGACAACCATTTGTATGCTACCATTGCAATCTAGTGGCTTTTCTTCGCATAGATTCATAATTATTGCATCAAAGCTGGCGAGATTAGTAATAGTGTATAAATTGTCTTGTACATATGTCTGCGATATCTTGGATTCAAGTCAGGGTCCCCTGCTCTTTTTTTTTCTTTTTCCAGTCATGCCATTACACCTAATCTTCCTTAGATGTCAGTACATCTTTGTTGGATTTTTCCCCCCCTCTCTACTGTTGTAGGGTCGTGTCTGGACGGTAACTGTAGATTTGCAAAACTCGCAGCGTTTTTAGCCTGTGCGAGAGTTTCGCAAATCCGGAGTTACCATCTAAACACGAGCCACGAATGCTGTTTTATTCTGTGTAACTCAATAGCTGGAGCATGGCACCAACATTACCAAGGTTAGGGGTCACATGGCCCGTTCCAGCCACAATATGGACGGCAGAGGAGGTTTCTATAAGACAACAGTGCTTCACCAAAAAACAAAAAACTTAACACGTACCACATAAAACATCTCTTTTAGATGCCAACATTTCATTAGAATGACCATTTCCTCTGTGAATCAAGTAAAATAAGTGTCACTGTTTAAATAAAGAATGTGTCGTGGGTATTGCCCAACACAGCGCCCTCCACAGGTGGCACGGGGGAGTGTTCTGCTTCACTAACCCAATGCAAGTGAATTTAAGTTGACTAGTACCTCACACGTTGTTGATTGGACAGTTGTGATTTATGGCGCATGTTAATGCCCACCCAGTGAAGCAGTGCTTCATCTAGTCTTTCCTCAACCTGAAAATGATTGACACCCGTCTAACCAATCGGAGAACACCAGTTCAGCCGTTCTCCAATCGTCATCATACCTTTTGATATTCGAAGCGTGGTGAAAGATAAATATTAACCTAAGATAAATTAGCGATTACTATAGTAGTTTTTTGTGGTTCTTGTGTATATATATTGTAGCGAATTCGGGGGACAACGCAACCACAGGAACTGCCGCGGCCGGGAGGCGAACCCGTATCGCCCGCACCGCAGGAGACATCGCTAACCGCTCGACTAAAGGGTCGGACTCGCCAGCCAGCGGCCAGCGTGTCTTCTTATCCATGCACGTTACAATACACACACACACACACACACACACACACACACACACACACACACACACACACACACACACACACACACACACACACACACACACACACACACACACACACACACACACACACACACACACACACACACACACAAAATTCACTGGGTCCATGGTGGTCTCAAAAGTGCTCAACAGGGTAAGGAGCAGAAATAGCATTTTCCCGAAACCGTCAATGGTGTTGATAGAAGTGCTCAACTAATGAGGAGCGGAATATCAATACAGATGCAGGGGGAAAAAAACTTTTAATACATAGCAGTACAAGCCTGTTTCGTATACGAA
The DNA here is from genome assembly GCF_029633865.1 of Lampris incognitus. Lineage (NCBI taxonomy): Eukaryota > Metazoa > Chordata > Actinopteri > Lampriformes > Lampridae > Lampris > Lampris incognitus. Next base: position 27,737,907 of record NC_079221.1, on the reverse strand, counting down.
ACTGCCTATATTTTAACTGCCTGTCTTTCCAACTGTGCCCCAACACCACCCACTATATGATTTACATAAATTAACTTGTTATATTCTAAATGTACGCTATTTCAGCAGTGCCCTGGTCCTTTAAATGCATTTCATAACCAGCCCCAGTCCCTTACTCCATTGGTTGTAATGTTTCTACCCCGTTGGTTGTTATAGTTTAAATGTTTCTCCTCTGATTGGTTGCTGTCCACCGAAATTAGGGGCGTGACGCTGGGCAACGTAAACTGTGTTCTTTGTTGAATCACATTAGCAGCTGAGCAGATGAGTGCGCGACGCACGAAACAGGCTTGTACTGCTATATATTAAAACTTTTTTCCTGCATCTGTATATATTTACATATATATATCAAATATTATAATAATAAGTATTTTGTTCAGATCTTTTCTAGTGGGGAATAAGCCCGACTATGTAGGGGTATGATCAGGGATGCAAATTTGGTCTGACAGGTGCGGGGACCAACGTCGGCGATGGCCAGTCATTCCCAGAAAACAAGGCTGCACACACACACACACACACACACACACACACACACACACACACACACACATACCAGTTCAAACGCAAAATTAGGCTATCAGAAAGCCTATAATTCAAATTCCCTTTTAGTGCTGCCTATATTCTACATCCCTTTGTAGCTTACAGACTTCAATATAGGATCCAACGCAGGGTTTACAGTACCAGTCAAAAGTCTGAGTAGACCTGCTTGGAACCAGGTTATTCATGATTATCTATGCTTGAAATTGCATAAACTGGTCTATAAACACTTAATATTTAATTATATGATACATGAACGTATACATGTGGATATAATCAAGTGAATTGCCTTCAAAATTTTAATTTAAAATGAAAATATAAATAATTCACCAAATGCTAGTTAACAAAGAGTACATCTAACAAACACACTTTTACAAGTGTTCTAATTCCATGTTCAGTTCAATTCAATTCAATTTATTGTCATTTAAAACAATGTGCAGGCACATGTTAAAAATGAAATGAGGGCTGTGGCTTCACCAAACAGTGCAAGACAGACACAGACAAACACAGCAAACACAATATAAGATATACACACATGAAGACCAAAAGCTAAAAATAAGTTGGGAAAAAAAGAGCTGGAGTACAAAATATTTAAAAATATCTACAGACATTCAGTGGGTAGCCGGGTTCAGGTGGGCAACAGCTTGTGGAAAGAAGCTGTTTTGAGCCTGGTATTGCGGGCTCTGGGGCTCCTGTAGCGCCTCCCTGAGGTGGGTGGGATCTCTGCTGATGCTCAGACCCCTTCGAAGGCAGCGTTTGTGATAAATGTCTTTTATGGCTGGGAGCTGGGTACCGGTGATATGCTGGGCCGCCTGGACGACCCGCTGCAGAGCTTTCTGGTCTAATGAGGTGCAGTTGCCGTACCACACTGAGATGCAGATGTTATACACATTTCAGACTTTAAACTGACCTGGGATTCAGACCTGAAATCCCCTTGCTATAGGTGACCATTTCATAAACATTTATTTTCATTTAAAATAAAAAAAATGTGAATGCAATTAACTTATGATTATATGCACAGGTATAAGTACACATATCCTATAATGAAATATCAAGCATTTATAGACAAACATATACAGTTTGAAGCATAGATAATCATGAAAAACCTGGTTTTGCAGGTGTACTCAAACTTTTGACTGGTAGAGCTATATAAATAAAGTTGAATTGAATAGAGCATACAGTTTACTTAAGTTTATTGTAAAACTACAAACAGAATAATACATATGAATTCTATAATTTTCTATAAATTGTTATTAATACTCCATACTAATGATCTAGCAATGGCAGGTATATCAATAGCCTAAAGAGTCAGCTGCAGTGGACTAGTTGATTTTGGTGACTTCTGAAAGGAGAATATTGTAGACTACATTGCACACCTTCTACTTTTTTCCTCAACTATATTTTCAAGGCTGTTTTTAGGGGGAGGTCCAAGACAAGGCAATTTGCATTTTTGTAATAGGCCTACCTCTAAGAGCATTTTCCTGCCATTAAGGACCCCTTATCACTTGATGTGTCTCAGGCCTTTCTCCCCTTTTTTCCCTACCCCTACACACATTTATCATCACAGTATACTAGTATGAAAAATTATAAAAACTTATAAATAACATACAGTATCCAATAATGGCTTTGAGAGCATTAGTTTTAGTTTATTTGCACAATTGAAAAAAAAACAGCAAAGAAAGACATGAGGCAAATAGTAAGCAGTAAATGGTGCAGGTTGTGAAAAGAAACCCTAAGGGGCTTATACGAGGTATCTACCTATAATATTGTTTACACTATTACTACTATTTAGTATATTTAGAAAAAAGCTGTCTGTAAATTACTCATTTTTAAATAGATCTATGTTGTCTCTCGCTCTGTGTGCTGGTGTTCTGTCTCTCCGTCTCTCCTGTTGTTTCTCTCTCTCTGTGTGCTGGTGTCCGTCTCTCCTGTTGTTTCTCTCTCTCTCT